>NC_068422.1:16641395-16678895 GCF_023373465.1 Oncorhynchus keta | reverse complement strand
AGTTTCACCTGGTGGCACTAGTACTATAGTTTAATCTGGTGGCACTTGTACTATAGTTTCACCTGGTGGCACTAGTACTATAGTTTCACCTGGTGGCACTAGTACTATAGTTTCACCTGGTGGCACTAGTACTATAGTTTCACCTGGTGGCACTAGTACTATAGTTTCACCTGGTGGCACTAGTACTATAGTTTCACCTGGTGGCACTAGTACTATAGTTTCACCTGGTGGCACTAGTACTATCGTTTCACCTGGTGGCACTAGTACTATAGTTTCACCTGGTGGCACTAGTACTATAGTTTCACCTGGTGGCACTAGTACTATAGTTTCACCTGGTGGCACTAGTACTATAGTTTCACCTGGTGGCACTAGTACTATAGTTTCACCTGGTGGCACTAGTACTATCGTTTCACCTGGTGGCACTAGTACTATAGTTTCACCTGGTGGCACTAGTACTATAGTTTCATCTGGTGGCACTTGTACTATAGTTTCATCTGGTGGCACTTGTACTATAGTTTTATCTGGTGGCACTAGTACTATAGTTTCACCTGGTGGCACTAGTACTATAGTTTCATCTGGTGGCACTAGTACTATAGTTTCATCTGGTGGCACTTGTACTATAGTTTCACCTGGTGGCACTGGTACTATAGTTTCACCTGGTGGCACTAGTACTATAGTTTCACCTGGTGGCACTAGTACTATAGTTTAATCTGGTGGCACTTGTACTATAGTTTCACCTGGTGGCACTGGTACTATAGTTTCACCTGGTGGCACTAGTACTATAGTTTCACCTGGTGGCACTAGTACTATAGTCTCACCTGGTGGCACTAGTACTATAGTTTCACCTGGTGGCACTAGTACTATAGTTTCACCTGGTGGCACTAGTACTATAGTTTCACCTGGTGGCACTAGTACTATAGCTTCACCTGGTGGCACTACAGATGTAGGATCTTAATTTGATCACTCTTTGGTTGCTGAGAATTGTCCTGCAAATTAGTAAATTCTAACTTGTAGTGTATTTGAGTTTTAAAAAAGTTTTAAAGTTTGTTTTCATTCCACTTCAAAATTTCAGACTTGATTGCCCTAAAAAATAAACATATCAACCTCTACAAAAATGTCCATGAATTATAATCCACATAATAATTCACATTTTCTGTTGCTGCAGGATTCCTTTCCTGCTGTAGCAAACTGGCTAAAATTAAGATCCTACATCTGTAGCACTATAGCTTCCATGATCTATAGTAACCATGGCAAAGTGTGATCATCATTTCCGTTTATTTTCTTTTTGTCATCTATTCCATTAGTCTCCCAGAGTGTTTTTTAGACCACACACTGAACGTACTGAAGCCTGGTGGGGGGATCGAGCCTATAGCTTTGTTCCCCTAAATTATCTAATTAGGCCCCTTCACATATCCAGCATATTTGTTAAGGTAAGATAAATGTTGCTGAGGCATCTGGCTCCGATTTCCAGATTCCTCTAAAGAACAAGAGGCCGTTGTCCTAAGACCTGTACTGCTTCAAATTGTGGCGCTGCTCCCCTAAACCCTATGGAGGTTTGGAAGTAACACCGCTAAGACTGGTGGGAGGGCAGCAGAGGAGCGAGTGAAGGAGGGCAGCAGAGGAGCGAGTGAAGGAGGGCAGCAGAGGAGCGAGTGAAGGAGGGCAGCAGAGGAGCGAGTGAAGGAGGGCAGCAGAGGAGCGAGTGAAGGAGGGCAGCAGAGGAGCGAGTGAAGGAGGGCAGCAGAGGAGCGAGTGAAGGAGGGCAGCAGAGGAGCGAGTGAAGGAGGGCAGCAGAGGAGCGAGTGAAGAAGTGGTCGCTGCCAATCCATCATGCTGCTGGTCTGACATTAAAGGTGAAGTTAGTAGTTAAATACAGATTCATATAAAAAACACTACTGTGACGTTACACATTGAACACTGGAGCTGAGGTTATTTCGATGCATGACTGGCCACTCAGCGCTTTCACAAAGCAGGGAACGTAGGGGGTGAAACGTGTGCTTGATAAGCCAGAGACCGTGCCTGAACGAAAAACATCATAGTGGAGCATATTACAATATTGTATAATACAATAATTTAATTCTGCCTTAGCTTCTTCATGGGGAGTTGACCCTTGCTGTCCTTTGACTTGAAAGTGGAGCATTATGAACAGCAAAGACGGGGCCATTGTACAGTAGCCTTTATACACTACAGGCAACAACTGGAGGCAACCAACTGTAATATAGTGCATGTGACTGGATACACAACTAAACAGGTATGTCCTCTAGCTGCTATGATAAGGAGACACTGAATAGAATACAATAGAATCAGAATAGAATAATATAACAAAATATAATGAGAATAGACTCAGAAGAGAATCAGAACATAATACAATGGAATACCATACAATCTGAATAGAGCTGGACAAAAGAAACAGGCTGGTATAGCCATGTCCTCTAGCTGCTATGGTATGGTAAGCAGACTCTCACATCAGTGAAGAATGGGCCTTCATCCCTGTGATTAACATAGCACGTTTATAGATGGTGTTTGACAAGAATCACAATGAGCAGCATACAGATATGTAAAGTATGACAAATGCCATATGCTAATGAACATTCTAGTTAACATACTGTAGAATGGTGCTTGTTCCTTCTTGCATTGCCCTTACAGAAAAACCACATGAATTTCACACGAGTGTTCCAAAAATGTCTCCATGTGATCACATGTGATCTTATATGAAGTTAATTGACTAACACGTGACAACATGTAAACCAACATGTGATAACATGACACTAGACATGTGACAATGTGTTTTTTCTGTAAGGGTGATTACACCCGGTTGTCATAGAAACAGCAAGCATGCATAGCGTAGAGTAGAGTAGACAAGCGATTGATAGTTTGAGTTTCATCTCCCTCCATCTCTTCTATCTATGAGTCAGAGGCAACATATTTGAATACGAATTCTAGAACTTTGTCTATTTAGGTTGTTTCTAATGCAATAACCCCAAACTGTCACTACAGACCTAGAGCAAGGCTACAACCCAAATGACACCCTATTCCCTATATAGGGTACTACTTTTTTTTTTACAAGGGCCCATCAAAGGTGTACACTATATAGGGAAAAGGGTGCCATTTGGGACACAGTCTCACTGTCACTTCATCAAATCTTCTGGGTTAAATTCTGAATGCCATTGATGTAGGCTACAGATACAATACCTGCGGGTTGTGTTCTGAATCTTCCTCTGCGTCCTGAATGGCACCTTATTCCCTACATAGTGCATAGGGCTCTGGTCAAAAGTAGTGCACTATATAGAGAATATGGTGCCATTTGGGTCGTACACTTCCTCTATGTTATCTAGTCAACTACATCAAGTATCAAATGAATTACGACCTGATTAGGATCTAATCTAGTTGGATGTCCTCGATATACTGACATGGATGTCACTTTATTAGTGTGTGTCAGTCCCTCTGAGACAGAACAGAAACAACTTGATACAGAGCAGCCACGATCACGCTCACAACTTTCCAGGCAGTGGCATCATATTGTGGGTAAACAATGCCCTCAGCGCCTCACCGAGACACACACACAAACACGCACACATGCACACACAACCGCCCTCCCCATACACACACACAAACCGTTCGGGCTCTGGAGAGAGGAGAAGGATTGCCTTGGAGGCAAGGGCCCTGCATGCCTGGCTCTCCCATGCTGCGAATAGGATGGAGATTTTATGCTGAACGCTGCAGAAAACTGGTGGCAGTGTGCTTAATTATGTGTTGAGTCCAAAATGGCACCCCATTCCCTATGTAGTGCACTACTTATGACCAGGGCCCATATAACTCTATTAGGGGGAATAGGGTGCCTTTTGGGATACACTTTATGTTTTGGCTGGAACCAGGGCCAAGGAACCAGAGAGGGCTTGCCACTGCCTCACTGTGCCCAGCTAGAGCTTCCTCTTAGGGGGCAGGGATACGCTACCATATGGGGGTGTGCCTGGAGTTCTGGATCTACTGCTGGCCTGGATAGAATAAGAGTAGCTACATGAGTCAGATTGACAATAATATCACCCAATAATACAGAATACCTCTTAGGGTGGGTTAGAGTCTATACCCTAACAGCAAATATCCTCATACTGGATCCCCCATAATTCATTCACCCTTATTTTACCAGGTAAGTTGATTAAGAACATAGAGGTTGTGTTCTAGAGCATCCAAACCATTATGTATCATGGGTAAATTGTGACTGACCTACAAATAATAATGAGTCGTTATTTATGATGCAAGTTGATTTGTAGACCAATCAGTCAGCTACTTTGTCAAACCAACCCGTTCTTTATTATAGCAACGATCTGCATCTGGTCACCTATCCAGGAACCAAACCATGCTTAGCTTCAGAGGCAAGCCATCAGTGGGATGCAGGGTGGTACACTTTTGGCTAGAAGCACTTCTGGCTAGAAGAAATGCATTCCAACACTCCATTCACCCAATACAAACAAAACCACCCTACCCTGATTCACTTGATTCCTCATTGCAGCAATCTTGATACAAATGGCAGTGAAAGAGGCGGAAAGTGAAGAAAAGAGAAGAGGGAAAGGGAAGAGGGAAAGGGAAGAGGGAAAGGGAAGAGGGAAAGGGAAGAGGGAAAGGGAAGAGGGAAAGGGAAGAGGGAAAGAGAGAACAGGAAGAGGGAAAGAGAGGAAGGGAGGAAAAGGGAAAAGAGAATGGTAAGAAGTAAGTGGAAGAGGGAAAGAGGGAAAGGGAAGAGGAAAAGAGAGAACAGGAAGAGAGAAAGAGGGAAAGGGAAGAGGGAAAGGGAAGAGGGAAAGAGAGAACAGGAAGAGGGAAAGAGAGGAAGGGAGGAAAAGGGAAAAGAGAATGGTAAGAAGTAAGTGGAAGAGGGAAAGAGGGAAAGGGAAGAGGAAAAGAGAGAACAGGAAGAGAGAAAGAGGGAAAGGGAAGAGGAAAAGGGAAAAGGGGAAGAGAGAAAGGGACGAGGGAATGGCAACAGGGAAAAATAAGATGGGAAGAGAGAAAGGGGAGAGAGAAAGGGGAGAAGGGAAAGGGGATAGGGAAGGGAGGAAAGGGAAGAGGGGAAGAGGGAAATGGAACAGGGAAAGAGGCAAAGGCAAGAGGGAATGGCAAGAGGGGAAGTGGAGTGGGAAAGGGAAGAGGGATAGAGAAGAGGGAAAGGGAAGAGGGATAGAGAAGAGGGAAAGGTATAGGGAAAGAGAAAAGGGAATGAGAAGAGAGAAAGGGAAGATGGGAAGAGGGTTAGGGAAGAGGGAAAAAGGGAAAGGTGAGAGGGGATGGAAAGATAGTGAAAGAGAAGAGGGAAATAGAAGAGGGGAAAGGAAATAGTGAAAGGGAAGAGAGAGGGAAAGAAGGAAAGGGAAGAGGAAAGGGAGGGGGAAAGAATAAAAGGGAAGAGGAAAGGGAGGGGGAAAGAGGAAAAGAGAAGAGGAAAAGGGAGAGGGAAAGAGGAAAAGAGAAGAGGAAAAGGGAGAGGGAAAGAGGAAAAGAGAAGAGGAAAGGGAGGGGGAAAGAGGAAAAGAGAAGAGGAAAAGGGAGAGGGAAAGAGGAAAAGAGAAGACGAAAGGGAGGGGGAAAGAAGGAAAGAGAAGAGGAAAAGGGAGAGGGAAAGAGGAAAAGAGAAGAGGAAAGGGAGGGGGAAAGAGGAAAAGAGAAGAGGAAAAGGGAGAGGGAAAGAGGAAAAGAGAAAAGGAAAGGGAGGGGGAAAGAGGAAAGGAGAAGAGGAAAAGGGAGAGGGAAACTGGAAAAGAGAAGAGGAAAGGGAGGGGGAAAGAAGGAAAGGGAAGAGGAAAGGGAGGGGGAAAGAAGGAAAGGGAAGAGGAAAGGGAGGGGGAAAGAGGAAAAGAGAAGAGGGAAAGGGAGGGGAAAGGGGAAAAGAGAAGAGGAAAGGGAGGGGGAAAGAAGGAAAGGGAAGAGGAAAGGGAGGGGGAAAGAGGCAAAGAGAAGGGGAGGGGGAAAGAGGAAAAGAGAAGAGGAAAGGAGGGGGAAAGAGGAAAAGAGAAGAGTAAAGGGATGGGGAAAAAAGAAAAGAGAAGAGGAAAGGGAGGGGGAAAGAGGAAAATAGAAGAGGAAAAGGGAGGGGGAAAGAGGAAAAGAGAAGAGGAAAAGGGGGGGGAAAGAGGAAAAGAGAAGAGGAAAAGGTAGGGGGAAAGAGGAAAAGAGAAGAGGAAAGGAGGGGGAAAGAGGAAAAGAGAAGAGGAGAGGGAGGGGGAAAGAGGAAAAGAGAAGAGGAAAGGGGGGGAAAGAGGAAAAGAGAAGAGGAAAAGGTAGGGGGAAAGAGGAAAAGAGAAGAGGAGAGGGAGGGGGAAAGAGGAAAAGAGAAGAGGAAAGGGGGGGAAAGAGGAAAAGAGAAGAGGAAAAGGTAGGGGGAAAGAGGAAAAGAGAAGAGGAAAGGAGGGGGAAAGAGGAAAATATAAGAGGAAAAGGGAGGGGGAAAGAGGAAAAGAGAAGAGGAAAGGGAGGGGGAAAGAAGAAAAGAGAAGAGGAAAGGGAGGGGGAAAGAGGAAAAGAGAAGAGGAAAGGGGGGGGGGGAGAGAAGAGGAATAGGGAGGGGGAAAGAGGAAAAGAGAAGAGGAAAGGGATGGGGAAAGAATAAAAGGGAAGAGGAAAAGGGAGGGTGAAAGAGGAAAAGAGAAGAGGAAAGGGAGGGGGAAAGAGGAAAAGAGAAGAGGAAAAATGGAGGGGGAAAGAGGAAAAGAGAAGAGGAAAGGGAGGGGGAAAGAGGAAAAGAGAAGAGGAAAGGGAGGGGGAAAGAGGAAAAGAAAGAGGAAAAGGGAGGGGGAAAGAAGAAAATGGAAGAGGAAAGGGAGGGGGAAAGAGGAAAATAGAAGAGGAAAAGGGAGGGGGAAAAGGGAAAAGAGAAGAGGAAAAGGGAGGGGGAAAGATGTAAAGGGAAGAGGGAAAGGGAAGAGATAATGGGGAGAGGGAAATGGTAGAGGGATAGAGGGAAATGGAAGGGGGAAGAGGGAGGAGGGAAATAGAAGAGGGAATGAGAAGTGGGAAAGAGTGAAAGGGAAGACGGAAAGGGAAGAGGGAAACGTGAGAGGGAAAAAGGGAAAAGGAAGAGGGAAAGAAGGAACGGGAAAGGGAAGAGGGAAAGAGAATATGGAAAGGGAAGAGCGAAAAGGTAGAGTGAAGGGGAAAGAGGGAATGGGAAGAGGGAAAGAGAAGAGGGAAAGGGAGACGGAAAGGGGGAGGGAAAGGGTAAGCTAAGAGGGAAAGGGTGAGAGAAGAGGAAAAGGGAAATGGAAGGGTAAGGAGAAAGAGAAGAGGGGATGAGAAGAGGGAAAGAGAAGAGGGAAAGGGAGAGGGAAAGGGGAAAGGGAGAGGGAAAGGGGAGAGGGAAAGGAGAGGGAAAGGGTGAGGGAAAGGGGAGAGGGAAAGGCAGAGGGAAAGGGGAGAGGGAAAGGGGTAGGGGAAAGGGAAAGGGAAAGGGAGAGGGAAAGGGGAGAGGGAAAGGGGTAGGGGAAAGGGAAAGGGAAAGGGAGAGGGAAAGGGGAGAGGGAAAGGGAGAGGGAAAAGGGAGAGGGAAATGGTAGAGGGTAAGGAAAGAGGGAAAGAGAATAGGGAAAGGGAAAAGGTAGAGTGAAAGGGAAAGAGGGAATGGGAAGAGGGAAAGGGAGGAAGGAAAGAGGGAAATGGAAAATGGAAAGAGAAGAGGGAAAGGGTAAGCTAAGAAGGAAAGGGGAGAGGGAAAGGGAGAGGGAAAGGGGAAAGGGAGAGGGAAAGGGAGAGGGAAAGGGGAAAGGGAGAGGGAAAGGGAAAGGGGAGAGGGAAATGGTGTAGGGTAAGGAAAGAGGGAAATAGAATAGGGAAAGGGAAAAGGGAAAAGGTAGAGTGAAAGGGAAAGAGGGAATGGGAAGAGGGAAAGAGGGAAAGGGAGGAAGGAAAGAGGGAAATGGAAGATGGAAATAGAAGAGGGAAAGGGAGAGGGACCCTAGGACCGTGCCCCAGGACTACCTGACATGATGACTCCTTGCTGTCCCCAGTCCACTGACTGTGCTGCTGCTCCAGTTTCAACTGTTCTGCCTTATTATTATTCGACTATGCTGGTCATTTATGAACATTTGAACATCTTGGCCATGTTCTGTTATAATCTCCACCCGGCACAGCCAGAAGAGGACTGGCCACCCCACATAGCCTGGTTCCTCTCTAGGTTTCTTCCTAGGTTTTGGCCTTTCTAGGGAGTTTTTCCTAGCCACCGTGCTTCTACACCTGCATTGCTTGCTGTTTAGGGTTTTAGGCTGGGTTTCTGTACAGCACTTTGAGATATCAGCTGATGTACGAAGGGCTATATAAATAAATTTGATTCGATTTTTATTTGATTTTGAAAGGGGAGAGGGAAAGGGGAGAGGGAAAGGGGAGAGGGAAAGGGAAAAGGGAGAGGGAAAGGTGAGAGGGAAAGGGGAAAGGGGAAAGGGGAAAGGGAGAGGGAAAGGGGAGAGGGAAAGTGAGAGGGAAAGGGGAGAGGGAAATGGTAGAGGGTAAGGAAAGAGGGAAAGAGAATAGGGAAAGGGAAAAGGGAAAAGGTAGAGTGAAAGGGAAAGAGGGAATGGGAAGAGGGAAAGAGGGAAAGGGAGGAAGGAAAGAGGGAAATGGAAGATGGAAAGAGAAGAGGGAAAGGGAGAGGGAAAGGGGAGAGGGAAAGGGAGAGGGAAAGGGGAGAGGGAAAGAGGAGAGGGAAATGGTAGAGGGTAAGGAAAGAGGGAAAGAGAATAGGGAAAGGGAAAAGGGTAGAGGAAAGGGGGGGAGAGGGAAAGGGCAGAAGGAATGGGAAGAGGAAAAGGGAAGAGAGAATGAGAAGAGGGAAAGGGAATAGAGAATAAGAAGAGAGAAAGGGAATAGAGAAAAGAAGAGAGAAAGGGAAGAGGGAAAGGGAAAGGGAAGAATGAAATAGAAGAAGGAATGAGAAGAGGGAAAGGGAAGAGGGAAGTAGAAGAGGAAAGAGGGAATGAAGGAAAGGGAAGAGGGAAAGGGAAGGAGAAACGAGGAGGGAAAGAAAGGGGAATAAGGAAAGAGAAGAGGGAAAGGGTGAAGGGAAAGGGAAGAGGGAAAGGGAAGTAGAAACGAGGAGGGAAAGAAGGGGGAATAAGGAAAGAGAAGAGGGAAAGGGTGAAGGGAAAGGGGATGAGGGAAAGGGAAGAAGGAAAGGGAAGGAGAAACGAGGAGGGAAATAAGGGGGAATAAGGAAAGAGAAGAGGGAAAGGGAGAAGGGAAAGGGAAGAGGGAAGTCAACACAGAAGGTGACATCACTGGTTGTTGATGTAAAAGATGAGGGTGTAAAACCATGGGTAAATACACAATCCGGTGCCTTCTGCCTCCTTTAAGCATCTGCTTAGCGTTGGGAGGGGCGGGGCAGTGACATTGCTGAGGTAGTTCCTGGAAGGGCACTGAGATTCCCAGAAGAGATTGGGAGGAGGAGGAGGCTGGGCCCTCTCACAACTCCTCCCCTCCTCTTCTTCTCTGTCCTCACTAGGGAGAGCTGTGACTAAAGAGGACAGAGGAGAAAGAGGAAAGAGGTCTCATACTGTTCTGTACTAACAGCCATTTATAAACTCCTCCCTTTTGTTCTCGGGAAACACATTCTCTTTCAATAAAACCGCCTGTCTGTAAAATAACTTTTCAAAATTCTCACTACAAACCACAACAAAGCACATTGTTTACTCCAAGTGATCTGTGTCTTTAGTTCAGACTCACCTTGTTCATTCAGTATGTGCATCAGCAATGTTTACATGAGCATGAGGGTCATTCCAGTAGGTTTCAGTTCCATAGCTGCTACTGCTCTTCCTTCCACCCGCTTTCTCACTTCTCCTACTCCTTCTCTCCTGCCATAGGCCTCAATTCCTCCTGCCTTCTTCTCCTCCTCCTCCCTCTCTCATCTGCCTTATGTGATGCAGTAGCCCTCGTGTGATGCAGTAGGCCTCGTGTGATGCAGTAGCCATCGTGTGATGCAGTAGGCCTCGTGTGATGCAGTAGCCCTCGTGTGATACAGTAGGCCTCGTGTGATGCAGTAGCCCTCGTGTAATGCAGTAGGCCTCGTGTGATACAGTAGGCCTCGTGTGATGCAGTAGGCCTCGTGTGATGCAGTAGGCCTCGTGTGATGCAGTAGGCCCTGTGTGATGCAGTACGCCTCGTGTGATACAGTAGGCCTCGTATGATGCAGAGGGAGGAGGCTGGTAGCTGGATCATGACAGGCGCCCACCAGTGACCTGGGAAATAAATCCTTTAGCAGGTGATCAGCATGGCAGCATAGAGTGGAAGGAGGGATAAATCAGCAGCTCACCTTCCTACTTCCTGTCTGCCTGCAGGGGGTTGTATGGTTCTTCATTATCCTCTCGCCCTCTAGCCTTAGTCCTCCATGCCTATCGTCCTTCATTCACCCTCTAACTTCACCAACACACACACACACACACACACACACACACACACACACACACACACACACACACACACACACACACACACACACACACACACACACACACACACACACACACACACACACACACACACACACACACACACACACAAGCACCTGAGAGACTGTACTATATACTGTGTAGTATTTATGGACATCTGAAATATAGATCTACTTGGTACTACTGTGTACTGAGACCTGAAAGATGAAATGGTACTAGTGTGTACATTGATCTGCTTTCTAAATGGCAGTCCCTGTTTTATCACTTTTCTAAATTATCTCTCTGTTTTGTGTCTTGTGACTCCTTGGGGAGATCAGCACCCGTCTGTAGTTCTGTCAGACAGAGTCTCTGTAGCTAAGCAACACTGAACAGTTACAGTGAAAATGAGAGAGTAGGAGAGCGAGAGAGAGGGGAGAGAGAGAGACCAGTGCTTGTAGCGGTTGCTAAGGAGCTAGAATGAGAGTGTTACCAAGCAGCTCAATAGATCAGCGCCTAACGGTTCAGAGGGGTATACTACGAACCTGGTTTGAGGAGTTAGTGAGGTAACTTTTGTCAACTCTGAGTTCAACTTGGGGTAGCAGGTCATACGAAAGTGGCTTATCTTTTAGCAAGGTAAATGTCTATGGCAACGAACTAACCTGTTCCGGGGCAGGCTAAGTCACGGCTAACTCCACTTACCTTGATTGAAATGACTGAGTCACAAGTTGAGGACCAATGAAATCAGATTCCCTCCCTCTCGCTAACTATCACATTACACATTTAGTAATGTCAGGATGCATTTGAAAGTTACATTTTAGTAATTTAGCAGACGCTCTTATCCAGAGTGACTTACAGGTTTAAGTGCCTTGCTCAAGGGCACATTGACAGATTTTTCACTTAGTCAGCTCGGGATTTAAACCAGTGACCTTTCGGTTACTGGACCAACACTCTTAAGCACTAGCATAACACACACAGTAAAACTTTTGCATGAATTTATACAATTATTTTATTGATAGGAGTGGGAATAAAGGTGCTATGTGCATTGATAAGAACACTAAAGATGGCATTAGTGATACATACTAAAATAAAGATGGCATTAGTGATACGTACTAAATAATGACGGCATTAGTGATACGTACTAAAATAAAGATGGCATTAGTGATACATACTAAATAATGACGGCATTAGTGATACGTACTAAAATAAAGATGGCATTAGTGATATGTACTAAAATAAAGATGGCATTAGTGATACGTACTAAAATAAAGATGGCATTAGTGATACGTACTAAATAATGACGGCATTAGCGATACGTACTAAAATAAAGATGGCATTAGTGATACGTACTAAAATAAAGATGGCATTAGTGATACGTACTAAAATAAAGATGGCATTAGTGATACGTACTAAAATAAAGATGGCATTAGTGATACGTACTAAAATAAAGATGGCATTAGTGATACGTACTAAAATAAAGATGGCATTAGTGATACGTACTAAAATAAAGATGGCATTAGTGATACGTACTAAAATAAAGATGGCATTAGTGATACGTACTAAAATAAAGATGGCATTAGTGATACGTACTAAAATAAAGATGGCATTAGTGATACGTACTAAATAATGACGGCATTAGCGATACGTACTAAAATAAAGATAGCATTAGTGATACGTACTAAATAATGACGGCATTAGTGATACGTACTAAAATAAAGATGGCATTAGTGATACGTACTAAAATAAAGATGGCATTAGTGATACGTACTAAAATAAAGATGGCATTAGTGATACGTACTAAAATAAAGATGGCATTAGTGATACGTACTAAAATAAAGATGGCATTAGTGATACGTACTAAATAATGACGGCATTAGCGATACGTACCAAATAATGACGGCATTAGTGATACGTACTAAATAATGACGGCATTAGTGATATGTACTAAATAATGACGGCATTAGCGATACGTACTAAATAATGACGGCATTAGTGATACGTACTAAATAATGACGGCATTAGTGATATGTACTAAATAATGACGGCATTAGCGATACGTACTAAATAATGACGGCATTAGCGATACGTACTAAATAATGACAGCATTAGTGATACGTACTAAAATAAAGATGGCATTAGTGATATGTACTAAATAATGACGGCATTAGTGATACGTACTAAATAATGACGGCATTAGTGATACGTACTAAATAATGACGGCATTAGTGATACGTACTAAAATAAAGATGGCATTAGTGATATGTACTAAATAATGACGGCATTAGTGATACGTACTAAATAATGATGGCATTAGTGATACGTACTAAATAATGACGGCATTAGCGATACGTACTAAATAATGACAGCATTAGTGATACGTACTAAAATAAAGATGGCATTAGTGATATGTACTAAATAATGACGGCATTAGTGATACGTACTAAATAATGACGGCATTAGTGATACGTACTAAAATAATGACGGCATTAGTGATACGTACTAAATAATGACGGCATTAGTGATATGTACTAAATAATTACGGCATTAGTGATATGTACTAAATAATGACGGCATTAGTGATATGTACTAAATAATGACGGCATTAGTGATACGTACTAAATAATGACGGCATTAGTGATACGTACTAAATAATGACGGCATTAGTGATATGTACTAAATAATGACGGCATTAGCGATACGTACTAAATAATGACGGCATTAGCGATACGTACTAAATAATGACAGCATTAGTGATACGTACTAAAATAAAGATGGCATTAGTGATATGTACTAAATAATGACGGCATTAGTGATACGTACTAAATAATGACGGCATTAGTGATACGTACTAAATAATGACGGCATTAGCGATACGTACTAAATAATGACAGCATTAGTGATACGTACTAAAATAAAGATGGCATTAGTGATATGTACTAAATAATGACGGCATTAGTGATACGTACTAAATAATGACGGCATTAGTGATACGTACTAAAATAATGACGGCATTAGTGATACGTACTAAATAATGACGGCATTAGTGATACGTACTAAATAATGGCGGCATTAGTGATACGTACTAAAATAAAGATGGCATTAGTGATACGTACTAAAATAAAGACGGCATTAGTGATACATACTAAATAATGACGGCATTAGTGATACGTACTAAAATAAAGATGGCATTAGTGATACATACTAAATAATGACGGCATTAGTGATACGTACTAAATAATGACGGCATTAGTGATACGTACTAAATAATGACGGCATTAGTGATACGTACTAAATAATGACGGCATTAGTGATACGTACTAAATAATGACGGCATTAGTGATACGTACTAAATAATGACGGCATTAGTGATACATACTAAATAATGACGGCATTAGTGATACGCACTAAATAATGACGGCATTAGCGATACATACTAAATAATGACGGCATTAGCGATACGTACTAAAAAATGACGGCATTAGCGATACGTACTAAAATAAAGATGGCATTAGCGATACGTACTAAAATAATGATGGCATTAGCGATACGTACTAAAATGAAGATGGCATTAGCGATACGTACTAAAATAAAGATGGCATTAGCGATACGTACTAAAATAAAGATGGCATTAGCGATACGTACTAAAATAATGATGGCATTAGCGATACGTACTAAAATAAAGATGGCATTAGCGATACGTACTAAAATAAAGATGGCATTAGCGATACGTACTAAAATAAAGATGGCATTAGAGATACGTACTAAAATAATGACGGCATTAGCGATACGTACTAAAATAAAGATGGCATTAGCGATACGTACTAAAATAATAATGGCATTAGCGATACGTACTAAAATAAAGATGGCATTAGCGAAACGTACTAAAATAAAGATGACACTTCTAATAGAGTATTTCGCATTAGTGATACGTACTAAAATAAAGATGGCATTAGTGATACGTACTAAATAATGACGGCATTAGCGATACGTACCAAATAATGACGGCATTAGTGATACATACTAAATAATGACGGCATTAGTGATATGTACTAAATAATGACGGCATTAGCGATACGTACTAAATAATGACGGCATTAGTGATACGTACTAAATAATGACGGCATTAGTGATATGTACTAAATAATGACGGCATTAGCGATACGTACTAAATAATGACGGCATTAGCGATACGTACTAAATAATGACAGCATTAGTGATACGTACTAAAATAAAGATGGCATTAGTGATATGTACTAAATAATGACGGCATTAGTGATACGTACTAAATAATGACGGCATTAGTGATACGTACTAAATAATGACGGCATTAGTGATACGTACTAAATAATGACGGCATTAGTGATACGTACTAAATAATGACGGCATTAGCGATACGTACTAAATAATGACAGCATTAGTGATACGTACTAAAATAAAGATGGCATTAGTGATATGTACTAAATAATGACGGCATTAGTGATACGTACTAAATAATGACGGCATTAGTGATACGTACTAAAATAATGACGGCATTAGTGATACGTACTAAATAATGACGGCATTAGTGATACGTACTAAATAATGGCGGCATTAGTGATACGTACTAAAATAAAGATGGCATTAGTGATACGTACTAAAATAAAGACGGCATTAGTGATACATACTAAATAATGACGGCATTAGTGATACGTACTAAAATAAAGATGGCATTAGTGATACATACTAAATAATGACGGCATTAGTGATACGTACTAAATAATGACGGCATTAGTGATACGTACTAAATAATGACGGCATTAGTGATACGTACTAAATAATGACGGCATTAGTGATACGTACTAAATAATGACGGCATTAGTGATACGTACTAAATAATGACGGCATTAGTGATACGTACTAAATAATGACGGCATTAGTGATACGCACTAAATAATGACGGCATTAGCGATACATACTAAATAATGACGGCATTAGCGATACGTACTAAAAAATGACGGCATTAGCGATACGTACTAAAATAAAGATGGCATTAGCGATACGTACTAAAATAATGATGGCATTAGCGATACGTACTAAAATGAAGATGGCATTAGCGATACGTACTAAAATAAAGATGGCATTAGCGATACGTACTAAAATAAAGATGGCATTAGCGATACGTACTAAAATAATGATGGCATTAGCGATACGTACTAAAATAAAGATGGCATTAGCGATACGTACTAAAATAAAGATGGCATTAGCGATACGTACTAAAATAAAGATGGCATTAGAGATACGTACTAAAATAATGACGGCATTAGCGATACGTACTAAAATAAAGATGGCATTAGCGATACGTACTAAAATAATAATGGCATTAGCGATACGTACTAAAATAAAGATGGCATTAGCGAAACGTACTAAAATAAAGATGACACTTCTAATAGAGTATTTCGCATCATAACCTGCAAAAATGATAATGTAGCACTGACTCTCCCATGGATTGATGGTACAGCATTGTCTCAATGAAGAGTTCTGACTCTCCCATGGATTGATGGTACAGCATTGTCTCAATGAAGAGTTCTGACTCTCCCATGGATTGATGGTACAGCATTGTCTCAATGAAGAGTTCTGACTCTCCCATGGATTGATGGTACATCATTGTCTCAATGAAGAGTTCTAACTCTCCCATGGATTGATGGTACAGCATTGTCTCAATGAAGAGTTCTGACTCTCCCATGGATTGATGGTACAGCATTGTCTCAATGAAGAGTTCTAACTCTCCCATGGATTGATGGTACAGCATTGTCTCAATGAAGAGTTCTGACTCTCCCATGGATTGATGGTACAGCATTGTCTCAACGAAGAGTTCAGCGTTCGACTAGTCACGTGCGACATGTATGCGCAGTTACAAGCCTGCTAGAGTTAGCGGCAGGCGGACAAGCAATATCTACCGTCGTAGTATGGATGAAGCCTGACCTGGAACGTGAAGCTAACTGAAGCTGGCTAGCTTTAGAAAAGCCTGAGTAGATCTTGCTTGCTTCATAGTATACCACTCTGGTCTCTCAGTGTGTGTGTATGTGCATGTGTGAGTGCTTCCGTGTGCGCATCTACATTTTCGTGAGTGTGTGTATGTCTGATGGTGGAGTCTTCTTCCCCTACAAGGAGATGAAGGATGTCGAGGCGTCAGGCCTCTCTATCCCACCACACTACCCCACACCATATGTCATAGCCAACCAGTCTCCCGGGCCCACAGAGCCCCACCCACGCATAACTACCAGATAAACAATGATGGCAGACAGGCTCTCTTCCTTGATAGGACACTATTTGCATAGAAGTAGAGAGACTGAATAATTGAGAGGTGAGAGAGCAGAGAGGCTGGGACAGAGGGATGGAGGGAGCGATGGAGAGAGAGAATGAGAGCAGAGCGACCAGAGCTGGGACAGAGGGATGGAGGGAGCGATGGAGAGAGAGAATGAGAGCAGAGCAGAGCGACCAGAGCTGGGACAGAGGGATGGAGGGAGCGATGGAGAGAGAGAATGAGAGCAGAGCAGAGCGACCAGAGCTGGGACAGAGGGATGGAGGGAGCGATGGAGAGAGAGAATGAGAGCAGAGCAGAGCGACCAGAGCTGGGACAGAGAGATGGAGGGAGCGATGGAGAGAGAGAATGAGAGCAGAGCAGAGCGACCAGAGCTGGGACAGAGGGATGGAGGGAGCGATGGAGAGAGAGAATGAGAGCAGAGCAGAGCGACCAGAGCTGGGACAGAGGGATGGAGGGAGCGATGGAGAGAGAAAGAGCAGAAAGTGGACAGAGATCAGGGTGGCTCAGGCCGAGATGGATGAAGAGTGGTGGGATGAAGGGAGGGAAGAATAGAGGGATGTACTGTATGCTAAGAAAGCAGAGTAGAGAGAACAGGGTGTCTCAGGCCGAGATGGAGGGATGGAAGGGTGGAGAGGAGGAGTAAAGGATGGAGAGATGGGAGGGGAGGAGGGATGTATGCCTGCCAGCTAAACCCATTAGTGAGGCCTTGCTAGGCTGAGGAAGGCTGATGATGAGGAGACACTTATTGGACACCAAAGGACACAGAGCCACTCTGGATGTCACCTAGCCTGGACTTCCCAATACCTCAGGGAGAGAGGGAGAGGGATGGAGGAAGAGAGAGAGATAAATGGAGAGAGAGGGGGAGAGAGAGAAAGCGAGATAGAAACAGATAGAGAGGTGAGAAAGAGAGAGACAAAGAGGGGGTGAAAGGGAAAAGAGGGACTTGAAAGACGGAGGGAGGAGGTAGTTCTGCCCCAATCAGCAAATTCTAATCGTCTTGCAAGGGCAGTCACACGCACACGCATGTACACACACGCACAGAGACAGCGGACGTCCCACACCTCCCCTCCCCTGTTCATTAGCCGTGTTCATCTGGTCCAGCCTGATAATGCTATTCTAATAGAGTCGAAGAGAACAGAGAACACCTGTCTATCTGGTTCATGTCAAGGACTTACAAGGCAGCCTATCCAGCCTACAGTGTTAAAGTGTGACGTTTGCAGACAGGAGGTGTTAGTACATATTCATATGCTATCGCAGACTTAGAAGCACACCCCAGTGGACTACAGTGGAAAAGTGTGATTGTTTCTGGCAAGTGCAAGGACTTACAAACCCAGTCCAGAAGTGGGAATGTTTCTGACACATTTTTGAATAGGCTTTATGAAAGTAGGTGTTTGTGTTTAATGTAAGCCAGTATGGGCAATTTGGACAGTTAGTGAACCCTATGCTACCAAAAACTGACAAGATGAGCCAAGCGAAGCACAGTGCACAACAATATAATGTATAATATATATGCCATTCAGCAGACGCTTTTATCCGAAACAACATACAGTCATGTGTGCATACATTTGAGACATGGGTGGTCCCAGGAATGGAACCCTGATGGTGAGGTCTACCTACTGAGCTACAGAGGGTAAAATAACAGTATAGGACCACCGCATGAAAGGTTACGAGGCACAGATGATCCAGTACAGAGAAGTGAAATGCAGGATGAGGTACACGTTCCATGGTGCTCTGACACACCATGTCACCATGGGCATGAAGGAGATCCAATATAGCCTTTCTGACACTTTTCTCTTTTTCATTTTCATCTGGCATCAATGTCTTTCTCCCAGGCTCAGCAGGTCAAGATATCACATCTAGCTGAGAGGAGAACACGAACACACACACACACACAATGTTCTGCATCACAGTTGGCCTAGTATGGCTTCCATCATATTAAAACACACAAAATGAGGTAGCTACTGTGTAGTACATTGAGAAAATGTGCTTGTGTTACAGATAGCATGGCTATGCCTAACAGGGTTGTAAATAATGCTGGGATTGGACGAAATTGCTTTCCAACATTCCACAATAAATTGTACAAAATAGAATAGCCCTAAACCATTTTGACATTTTCAATTTTAAAGGCTTTATGGATGGTCCTCTCGTTGTTCCTATATTTTATATTGAGGACTATAACCCACCGGGTATTTGTATAACACCTTACTTACACGATAAAATCAACTTGGTTAACTTAAGGCTGTTTGGCTGTAAGGATTTTATTGTGACATCTCCACAGGATTAAAACACTGTAGGTCATTTTCAATAAAACGTCACAATAATGCTTTGCCTGCTGTTAGCCTACACCACTCATACATGTGAGGTATAGATTACTTTTATTTTATATCACTCAAATATCCTATTAATGGTCACCAAATTTGAGAGATATCATGAGGCTACCTTCAAGTATCTGAAATTACATGATACATGAATGTTTACTGATTATTAAATGCATGCAGTTATTTGCTGTATAACTCTGATGACAGAGATAAACAGTTACCTGCTGTATAACTCTGATGATAAACAGTTACCTGCTGTATAACTCTGATGATAAACAGTTACCTGCTGTATAACTCTGATGATAAACAGTTACTTGCTGTATAACTCTGATGATAAACAGTTACTTGCTGTATAACTCTGATGACAGAGATAAACAGTTATTTGCTGTATAACTCTGATGACAGAGATAAACAGTTACTTGCTGTATAACTCTGATGATAAACAGTTACTTGCTGTATAACTCTGATGATAAAGATAAACAGTTACTTCATGTATAACTCTGATGATAAACAGTTACTTGCTGTATAACTCTGATGATAGAGATAAACAGTTACTTCATGTATAACTCTGATGATAAAGATAAACAGTTACTTGCTGTATAACTCTGATGATAAACAGTTACTTGCTGTATAACTCTGATGATAGAGATAAACAGTTACTTGCTGCATAACTCTGATGATAAAGATAAACAGTTACTTGCTGTATAACTCTGATGATAAACAGTTACTTGCTGTATAACTCTGATGATAGAGCTAAACAGTTACTTGCTGTATAACTCTGATGATAAAGATAAACAGTTACTTGCTGTATAACTCTGATGATAAACAGTTACTTGCTGTATAACTCTGATGATAGAGATAAACAGTTACTTGCTGTATAACTCTGATGATAAAGATAAACAGTTACTTGCTGTATAACTCTGATGATAAACAGTTACTTCATGTATAACTCTGATGACAGAGCTAAACAGTTACTTGCTGTATAACTCTGATGATAGAGATAAACAGTTACTTCATGCATAACTCTGATGACAGAGCTAAACAGTTACTTGCTGTATAACTCTGATGATAAACAGTTACTTGCTGTATAACTCTGATGATAGAGATAAACAGTTACTTGCTGTATAACTCTGATGATAAAGATAAACAGTTACTTGCTGTATAACTCTGATGATAAACAGTTACTTGCTGTATAACTCTGATGATAAACAGTTACTTGCTGTATAACTCTGATGATAAACAGTTACTTGCTGTATAACTCTGATGATAAAGATAAACAGTTACTTGCTGTATAACTCTGATGAAAGAGATAAACAGTTACTTGCTGTATAACTCTGATGATAGAGATAAACAGTTACTTGCTGTATAACTCTGATGATAAAGATAAACAGTTACTTGCTGTATAACTCTGATGATAAACAGTTACTTGCTGTATAACTCTGATGATAAAGATAAACAGTTACTTGCTGTATAACTCTGATGATAAACAGTTACTTGCTGTATAACTCTGATGATAGAGCTAAACAGTTACTTGCTGTATAACTCTGATGATAAACAGTTACTTGCTGTATAACTCTGATGATAGAGCTAAACAGTTACTTGCTGTATAACTCTGATGATAAACAGTTACTTGCTGTATAACTCTGATGATAGAGATAAACAGTTACTTGCTGTATAACTCTGATGATAAAGATAAACAGTTACTTGCTGTATAACTCTGATGATAAACAGTTACTTGCTGTATAACTCTGATGATAAACAGTTACTTGCTGTATAACTCTGATGATAAACAGTTACTTGCTGTATAACTCTGATGATAAAGATAAACAGTTACTTGCTGTATAACTCTGATGAAAGAGATAAACAGTTACTTGCTGTATAACTCTGATGATAGAGATAAACAGTTACTTGCTGTATAACTCAGATGATAGAGATAAACAGTTACTTGCTGTATAACTCTGATGACAGAGATAAACAGTTACTTGCTGTATAACTCTGATGATAGAGATAAACAGTTACTTGAGATATAACTCTGATGATAGAGATAAACAGTTACTTGCTGTATAACTCTGATGATAAAGATAAACAGTTACTTGCTGTATAACTCTGATGATAGAGATAAGCAGTTACTTGCTGTATAACTCTGATGATAAACAGTTACTTGCTGTATAACTCTGATGATAGAGATAAGCAGTTACTTGCTGTATAACTCTGATGATAAACAGTTACTTGCTGTTTGACTCTGATGATAAACAGTTACTTCATGTATAACTCTGATGATAGAGATAAACAGTTACTTGCTGTATAACTCTGATGATAAACAGTTACTTGCTGTATAACTCTGATGATAAACAGTTACTTGCTGTATAACTCTGATGATAGAGATAAACAGTTACTTGCTGTATAACTCTGATGATAGAGCTAAACAGTTACTTGCTGTATAACTCTGATGATAGAGATAAACAGTTACTTCATGTATAACTCTGATGACAGAGCTAAACAGTTACTTGCTGTATAACTCTGATGATAGAGATAAACAGTTACTTCATGTATAACTCTGATGACAGAGATAAACAGTTACTTGCTGTATAACGCTGATGATAAAGATAAACAGTTACTTGCTGTATAACTCTGATGATAAAGATAAACAGTTACTTGCTGTATAACTCTGATGATAAACAGTTACTTGCTGTATAACTCTGATGATAAAGATAAACAGTTACTTGCTGTATAACTCTGATGATAAACAGTTACTTCATGTATAACTCTGATGATAGAGCTAAACAGTTACTTGCTGTATAACTCTGATGATAGAGATAAACAGTTACTTGCTGTATAACTCTGATGATAAACAGTTACTTGCTGTATAACTCTGATGATAGAGATAAACAGTTACTTGCTGTATAACTCTGATGATAGAGATAAACAGTTACTTGCTGTATAACTCTGATGATAGAGATAAACAGTTACTTGCTGTATAACTCTGATGATAAAGATAAACAGTTACTTGCTGTATAACTCTGATGATAAACAGGTACTTGCTGTATAACTCTGATGATAGAGATAAACAGTTACTTGCTGTATAACTCTGATGATAGAGATAAACAGTTACTTGCTGTATAACTCTGATGATAGAGATAAACAGTTACTTGCTGTATAACTCTGATGATAGAGATAAACAGTTACTTGCTGTATAACTCTGATGATAAACAGTTACTTGCTGTATAACTCTGATGATAAAGATAAACAGTTACTTGCTGTATAACTCTGATGATAGAGATAAACAGTTACTTGCTGTATAACTCTGATGATAAAGATAAACAGTTACTTGCTGTATAACTCTGATGACAGAGCTAAACAGTTACTTGCTGTATAACTCTGATGATAGAGATAAACAGTTACTTGCTGTATAACTCTGATGATAAACAGTTACTTCATGTATAACTCTGATGATAGAGATAAACAGTTACTTGCTGTATAACTCTGATGATAAAGATAAACAGTTACTTGCTGTATAACTCTGATGATAGAGATAAACAGTTACTTGCTGTATACCTCTGATGATAGAAATAAACAGTTACTTCATGTATAACTCTGATGATAAAGATAAACAGTTACTTCATGTATAACTCTGATAACAGAGATAAATATGTAGTTCTATACTCTTCGAGGGGTGATGATATTACAACCTAATAGTTAACACATATTCAACAACCCCTTAAAAACGGCACGGTGTAGCGTAGCTGCACCATCATATAGTGACGTGGCCTTTTTTCATTTGGGAAAATGTCCGTCCTCCATCCTCTGTCCTCTCCAGCCTGACCTGGAAACCAATAAGTGGTCGACTGGAAAATTCAATTCGCTAGTAGACAAACTGAAGAATGTCCTCCGCTCTTCAATAGCAACCTTTCATTAAAGATAGTCATGTGTATCCTACTGCAGAAGAGTTTTGAAACCTGCCACACCCCCTTTGAATAAGCTTTTCTTTTGTCAGAGGAGAAAAACATGCACACATTAAAAACAATATACTGCTCATCCTTTTATCTCTAACATTTCTTGCATATGATTGCTATTAGCATATCACATGTATTTTAGGATCTACCACTGGAAATGTAATTTGCCTGATGACACGACACGTGAGTGGAGAAAGAGAGTCTCATTTCATACATGCACATTTTCACCCAAGTTCCCTCTCCTCACCGCCACTACTCGATTACCTTTGAACTTTTTCAAGAAGAGGCGAGAGAGGAAGAAGCAGAAAGGTCACAGCAGTTGAGCAAATCCAATTTAGAAAAGGCCTTTAACTCCCTCATAGTCACCTCACTGTCAGAGGAAACACTGAAGAAACTCAGTCTGAATCAGCTGGATTGGGCAGAAACATGCCACAGGGAAAAACACACAGGCACACAGATCCACACACAGGCACACAGATCCACACACAGGCACACAGATCCACACACAGGCACACAGATCCACACACAGGCACACAGATCCACACACAGGCACACAGATCCACACACAGGCACACAGATCCACACACACGCACACAGATCCACACACAGGCACACAGATCCACACACACGCACACAGATCCACACACAGGCACACAGATCCACACACATGCACACAGATCCACACACAGGCACACAGATCCACACACACGCACACAGATCCACACACAGGCACACTTGACAGAGATGCACCAGCACAATCAGGAGTATTTCTTTACCTTCCACTCGGATGAGTCACAACTAATTTGTAAATCATACTAAAACAGTGTTAATGACAGAGATATGCTAATAGCAATCATATGCTAAACACAATCATCATTAATTGAAATGAATGAAGCAGAGCCCAAAGTAATATTAAGTCCCATAGGGGTAGCTCTGGGACGGATGTGGTTCAACTCTGGTCCCTGAGGGAAAACTCTGTCTGGGCTCTGTATGCTGTAACAGAGACTCCGTGGGGAGAAGATAGAGGCTTGTTTCCCAAATGACACCCTATTCCTTATATAGTCTCTATGGACCCTGGTCAAAAGTTGGGCACTATAAAGGGAATTGGGTGCCATTTGGTACGCAGTGTCAGAACAGGTACAGCCCAGTACTGCTCTTTCCTTGGGTCTGTAGGGGCAAAGATGACTGTTATGGTGCTTCTTAAAGAGTGGAACAGTGGAATGAACCACAGTGGGCCCCCAGCCACCAGGCACTAAGGCTTTGCTGGCGCTAACTATGACCACTGGAGCTTAGAGAGAGAGGGAAAGAGAGCGGCGATATGGAGTCAGTGGCAGACTGGCCATCTGGCATTTTGGGCAAATGCCAGATAGGCTGGTCAATTTCTTGCCTCGTGGGCCTGACTAACTTGGGTTTTTGGCTAATAATGGGAGCCTCAAGGAAAATAATGGTCCTGTGTGGGAGCCTCAAGGAAAATAATGGTCCTGTGTGGGAGCCTCAAGGAAAATAATGGTCCTGTGTGGGAGCCTCAAGGACAATAATGGTCCTGTGTGGGAGCCTCAAGGAAAATAATGGTCCTGTGTGGGAGCCTCAAGGAAAATAATGGTCCTGTGTGGGAGCCTCAAGGAAAATAATGGTCCTGTGTGGGAGCCTCAAGGAAAATAATGGTCCTGTGTGGGAGCCTCAAGGAAAATAATGGTCCTGTGTGGGAGCCTCAAGGAAAATAATGGTCCTGTGTGGGAGCCTCAAGTAAAATAATGGTCCTGTGTGGGAGCCTCAAGGAAAATAATGGTCCTGTGTGGGAGCCTCAAGGAAAATAATGGTCCTGTGTGGGAGCCTCAAGGAAAATAATGGTCCTGTGTGGGAGCCTCAAGGAAAATAATGGTCCTGTGTGGGAGCCTCAAGGAAAATAATGGTCCTGTGTGGGAGCCTCAAGGAAAATAATGGTCCTGTGGGGAGCCTCAAGGAAAATAATGGTCCTGTGTGGGCGCCTCAAGGAAAATAATGGTCCTGTGTGGGAGCCTCAAGGAAAATAATGGTCCTGTGTGGGAGCCTCAAGGAAAATAATGGTCCTGTGTGGGAGCCTCAAGGAAAATAATGGTCCTGTGTGGGAGCCTCAAGGAAAATAATGGTCCTGTGTGGGAGCCTCAAGGAAAATAATGGTCCTGTGTGGGAGCCTCAAGGAAAATAATGGTCCTGTGTGGGAGCCTCAAGTAAAATAATGGTCCTGTGTGGGAGCCTCAAGGAAAATAATGGTCCTGTGTGGGAGCCTCAAGGAAAATAATGGTCCTGTGTGGGAGCCTCAAGGAAAATAATGGTCCTGTGTGGGAGCCTCAAGGAAAATAATGGTCCTGTGTGGGAGCCTCAAGGAAAAATAGGCCGGTGTGTTAGAAATGCTTGGGACATATTTTGGTCCCAGTCCGCCCTTGGATGGAGGTAAATGAAGAGAAAGGATAAGGGGAGCAAGAGAGAGGAGAAACAGAGATTGAGAGAGAAAGAGAGAGAGTTAGAGAGAGAGAGACAGAGAGAGGGAGAGAGAGACACACACACATAGAGCGAACGAAAGAAACACAGAGATAGACAGTGAGAGAGAGAGAGAGAGAGAGAGAGAGAGAGAGAGAGAGAGAGAGAGAGAGAGAGAGAGAGAGAGAGAGAGAGAGAGAGAGAGAGAGAGAGAGAGAGAGAGAGAGAGAGAGAGAGAGAGAGAGAGAGAGAGAGAGAGAGAGAGAGAGAGAGAGAGAGAGAGACAGTGAGAGAGAGAGAGAGAGAGAGAGAGAGAGAGAGAGAGAGAGAGAGAGAGAGAGAGACAGTGTGAGGGAGAGAGAGAGAGAGAGAGAGAGAGAGAGAGAGAGAGAGAGAGAGAGAGAGAGAGAGAGAGAGACATAGAGGAGTATTAGAGAGGAAAATACAAGTACAAAAAAGAGATGTACAGTGAGATAAAGAGAAAATAAAGATATAGAAAAAGGCGAATAAATAAATGTAATATTGCCATTTACAGTTGGCACGTCTCATTGGCCTTTATCGGAACAGAAGTTCATGGGCAATGTCAGCTGAGTTATGTTGACACTAAGTGCTGCAGTACATGATAGCATAAACACACACACACATACAGCATAAACACACAGAAGGAGAGGGCTACACACACACACACTTCCACCAGCATCAGTACACAGCATGTCAACACCGATAATGGCTTGGTGAAAATGAACACATGAGTACATAATAGCAGATAATGAAGTCAAGGAGAGGTCTGGAGAAGAAAATATCCCAGACTCAGTGTTTCTCATGCAGAGGCGTTGATAGCTTTTTTCATATCATTTCAAATCATTTGCTTTTGAAAACATGTACTAAAAGACATGAGAGGCTGTGGCGTGTGGGGACGTTCTTTAATGGGTAAAGCCTTCAATTATTCCTCTCTCTCTAAGAGATAATATCAGCTATTACATTCTGTCAGAAGTCCACAGAAAGTAATCTGGCACAAAAAGTCTCCTCTTTTAGAAGCTATGAAAGAGCCTATAAGTACTTCATCGTTCTGCAGTTAGTCCACTCTGCAGTACTTATAGCTGAAGGACGGGTAACTTATAGAAGAGTTGTGAATACCGTGTCCATATTAGGTCCGAGACTGAGGCTGTCCTAATATGGACACTGTAATGTGTGAGAGCTTCCCATGTCTGAAATACACTGCCATCAGACACACATAACTGCACCACATATCACACTTTCACAAAATGCATGAAGACATGGCTAAAGGTCAATCAGATTTGTGAACATGGTCCCTAGCTGTGTATTGCCACTTTCCATGTTGTCTGTAGCTTGTGAGGTGTGGAGACACTTTGTTGCTTTTATTAATTTTGTCTTGCTGCTTTTTGTTCTATGTTGCTCTGTCTGTATGCTACGTCTTGCTTGTCCTATGTTGCACTGCGTGTGATCACAGCTCAATGATTGTCTATATTGTAATTGTTTTTAATAACCTGCCCAGGGACTGCGGTTGAAAATTAGCCGGCTGGCTAAAACCGGCACTTTTACTGAAACCTTGATTAATGTGCCCTGTCCCTGTAAAAATAAACTCAACTCAACGGGAAATATGTCAACAAGCTCTCACAGTCTCACATCAGAATTAGATGTTCATCCAAGTTTCTCAAATGTCACATTTCAAAGAGTTTAAGGTGAAGTTTAGGAATTAACTCCAAAATGTTAAAGTTAAGTTTAGGCACTGAATGGTTAAGGTAAGCGTTAAGGTTAAGGTTGGGGATATGCTTTTGAACATGCAGAATTGTGCACCAGAGACAAATACTTTCGCCCATCTGCCATCCTTGTCCACAACGCCCTACTAGACGGTAACAGCGCTCACTGTTACTCTTAGCGGCCAGTTTCCACGACATCTTCCGACGTCCTCAGAAATGTCTGGATGTCGAATACTGACGTGTATCACGTGTGACCAGCCTGAATATATATATGTAAGTGACGGACAGGGCTGGAAATGGCTTTCATTTACCCTCCTTTCCTCTGTAAAGTGAAATGGCATCAGTCAGCAGTGTGATATTAGTAGTGCTCCCCTGCCAGTTTACAACGACAAGTTAATCATTATAATTCTGGGGGATTTAAACATGATACAGACTGACAGTCCACAGCCCCTTTAATGGACTGATATAGAAAGGAACTGGATATTATTATTTTAGTGAGATAGAAGTTATTTAACTGAAATGATAGGACTGTAATCCTATAATGGAGAAATGACACCCTTTTTGATCAGGGCCCCAGAGAGGATGGGGTTTCATTTGGGACACAGACATATCAGTTGGCATGCTACTTCTTGGGAAACTAACTTTCCTGTGATATGAATTTCACTGTCAGATTGAGTTAGGGTTAAAGTTAGGGTTAGGGTTTCTACTACAGGCCACAAATACACAACAATGTGCCATGTTGTGTGTGTGTGTGTGTGCACAGCCGTTTGGCCTTTGCAAACACCACAATCAAGTTCATTTGAACCCTTTAAGAGTTGAATGGGGAACACTGCAAGATAGTTAAATATTTAACACTTTCAAAAGTGTCATTTTAACACCAGTTCAGTGGGACTCATATGTTCACTGAAAATAGTGTACATTTATCACTTTCAGAGTTGAATTTACACCATTGATTTTGCTGTGTGTGCGTGAGCATGTGTCCATGCATGTGTGCGTCCGTGTGCATGTTTTAAATACAGGAATCCTTGAACGCTTGTTAACACTACAACCTACAAGACAGACAATCTGACAGTTTTCAATTATGTCATTTCAATTACTTAATTTAAATAAAACCTTGAACCCTGTTCCTGACTTGACCTGAATATGTGTATTTTACAGTCATTGTGATAAATAGAATAATACAATGTTTCTACCTCAAAGCGCCATAACGGTGACCGCATGCATATTTAAGTAGAATAGCCTGGCCTTCACCAGTACCAATATCCCAATGAATCCATTGAAGATATACAAACAGAAGGTTTCGGAAGGTCACTAAAAACATCAGGACAATGTATTTCAAATGAACAGAAAAGCATGTTTTTGAATTATATTTATCGGTGCTTATATTAGCTGAGGCTATATGGCTGCGACATGCCAATGATCAACGTGTTCATTTAACACACATCACCTCGCTTATTTTCCCCAGCCCTACCACAGTCAACACACGTACATGTTACAGTAAGAATGGAGTAGAAAGGATATTTTCCCCAGCCCTACCACAGTCAACACACATACATGTTACAGTAAGAATGGAGTAGAAAGGATATTTTCCCCAGCCCTACCACAGTCAACACACATACATACATGTTACAGTAAGAATGGAGTAGAAAGGATATTTTCCCCAGCCCTACCACAGTCAACACACATACATGTTACAGTAAGAATGGAGTAGAAAGGATATTTTCCCGAATGGCTACTGCTGATTGTCGCAGGTAAGAACACGGAGCCGTGGTTATTTTACATTTTGCAGTGTTAAATCAACACTTAAAGAATTCATTTTAACACTATCTCTGAGTACATAGTGATTGTGGTGTTTGCCAAGCTCTACTGTAGAGTATTAAACAACACCTACAACAGAGTAAAAAGTACTCTGATTATAATGTTACATTTTAAGTGTAGTGTAAAATATTAACACTGCATTACACCTGCCAGTGTTACTCAAATGTAAAACTATGGGGTAATTAACACTCACAGTGTGATTTATATTCAACACTAGTGAACTTCTAGAGTTGCGCAAAACCACTGTTACAGTAAGTGATTTTGGGGATGGTTTTTTTTACTATATGGTGTAAAAGCTCATTTGTACATTTCCCAATGTGCCTTTTCTTTTCGAGTGAATTGTTGAGTTACTGCCCATGGCTGTATTTGTTAGTGACAGAGACATGTTTATTGAATTATTTCCTTATAAAAGCCTGAATCTTTCACCAAATGAGTATCTAGGTGAATGTTATCATGAACAAATTCAACTTTATGGCATTACATGAATCATAAGGCCTAATTTTTATGGCGTAGTTACACCCTAACACAGTCGTGTTAAGAATCTCCTCGTTTCCAGGCCACATCAGGACTACAAGTCACATTAGGCTGGCTGGCAAAGTGATGTGTAATTCCTATTGGAATCCAGCCTGAGATTGTATATCAAACAATTGCCATTTCTTTTCACCCGCAACCTGCATTCAGAATGACTACCAGGGTTAGGAATGCTGGTAAAGGAGATTACCTAAACTATTTAAACAGGAACAACCATTTCAGTAACGGATGCAATGAATCTAACTAACTGATTGGCTTAGTTTAGAAAAATGTATGTTATTTTATACACGTATATATTTTTAAAAATCCCCACAAAAATCTAACTGCATAGCATGCTGGGAAATATATTAATGATGAGTGTGGTTTTATGGGACTGTTTACTCTACATAGTGTAAACCAACACTGGAGATTTTTCACTCCACTGAGTGTTAATTTCACTCTAAAATTGTGAATTTAACTCCTGGATGAACACTATAAATGTCACACTGAAAAATCAACACTGGGCAACTTGCAGAGTATATTTTGAAACATAGCCCATCCACACAATTTTAAGGGCTGTTTGGCCAAACTAGGTTCATTAGAAACCTTAGAATATGCTCTTTATGATAGGGTATAGCAATCAAAACGTTGCATAGACCTCAGTAGGATGATATGGAAAAAGTGCTATTTGGTAAGCGTCCATCCTTTCTTTGACAATGTACACCGTGCTGGTCATCAGTCTCTTCATTCTCTATCTGACAATTGATAATATTGTCACCCATAAGACAATTGTCAAATTAATCTTATCTTTAGGCTACATCTACAGTGGCTTGCGAAAGTATTCACCCCCCTTGGCATTTTTCCTATTTTGTTGCCTTAAAACCTGGAATTAAAATTATTTTATGGGGGGTTTGTATCATTTGATTTACACAACATGCCTACCACTTTGAAGATACAAAATATGTTTTTTATTGTGAAACAAACAAGAAATAAGACAAAATAAACAGAAAACTTGAGCGTGCATAACTATTCACCCCCCCCCCAAAGTCAATACTTTATAGAGCCACCTTTTGCAGAAATTACAGCTACAAGTCTCTTGTATGTCTCTATAAGCTTCGAACATCTAGCCACTTGGATTTCTGCCCATTGTTCATGTCAAAACTTCTCCAGCTCCTTCAAGTTGGATTGGTTCCGCTTGTGTACAGCAATCTTTAAGTCATACCACAGATTCTCAATTGAATTGAGGTCTGGGCATTGACTAGGCCATTCCAAGACTTTTAAATGTTTCCCCTTAAACCACTCACGTGTTGCTTTAGCAGTATGCTTAGGGTCATTGTCCTACTGGAAGGTGAACCGTCCCCGTCTCAAATCTCTGGAAGACTGAAACAGGTTTCCCTCAAGAAGTTCCCTGTATTTAGCGCCATCCATCATTCCTTCAATCCTGCCGATGAAAAACATCCCCACAGCATGATGCTGCCACCACCATGCTTCACTGTGGGGATGGTATTCCAGAGGATGATGAAAGGTGTTGGGTTTGCACCAGACATAGCGTTTTCCTTGATGTCTAAAAAGCTACATTTTAGTCTCATCTGACCAGAGTACCTTCTTCCAAATGTTTGGGGAGTCTCCCACATGCCTTTTGGCAAACACCGAACGTGTTTGCTTATATATATTTTTAAGCAATGTCTTTTTTCTGGACACTCTTCCGTAAAGCCCAGCACTGTGTAGCGTACGGCTTAAAGTGTTCCTATGGACAGATACTCCAATCTCCGCTGTGGAGCTTTGCAGCTCCTTCAGGGTTATCTTTGGTCTCTTTGTTGCCTCTCTGATTAATGCCCTCCTTGCCTGGCCCGGGATTTTTGGTGGGCGGCCCTCTCTTGGCAGGTTTGTTGTGGTGCCATATTCTTTCAATTTTTTAATAATGGATTTAATGGTGCTCTGTGGGATGTTCAAAGTTTCTGATATTTTTTATAACCCAACCCTGAGCTGTACTTCTCCACAACTTTGTCCCTGACCTGTTTGGAGAGCTCCTTGGTCTTCATGGTGCTGCTTGCTTGGTGGTGCCCCTTGCTTCGTGGTGTTGCAGACTGGGGCCTTTCAGAACAGGTATATATATACTGAGATCATGTGACAGATCACGTGACACTCAGATTGCACAGAGGTGGACTTTATTTAATATCAATATCAATATGTTTTATATCAATATGTCAATAACATATCAATATGTTTTCTGACTGATCAATTTACATTTGGTGTCCTGAGGATTCGTATTAGCTATTTTAAAATAATAGATACATTAATTTAGACATTAATTTAGCAATTTATTACGGAAATATTTACACAATTTAAATATCAACAGTCAGAATCACCGTCATGGCCATTCTAGTAGTCATGGAATCCCGGCGCTCTGAGAGTTAATGCATGATATGTGGGTTCTCTCAGCTGAAGAATGTGTATTAAAATAAGTTTTGACATTCACTTTGCTGAATGTCCAGACTGGTAGCATAGGGCATTATTCACCCATAATTCACTCTTTGTGCCATGCTAATTCCTTATTTCCCCTCTTCAAATGCCATTTGACATTATAGCAGTCTCACAGCATAACCACATTTAGCCCGTCTGTCAAGGAGATTCCCTCCCCTCCCGCCACTAGAGAGGATTGGCAGACAAAATGAAGCCGCTTTCTCACTATTAAACAAGCTAAAGGTAATTCACTGCCAAGATAAGTTGCTGTTCTTGACAAGTGTGTGTGTCCCCATGTGAGCATACGGTTGGTTGCGTGTGCGTGTTCATGTTTGTGCATTCTCAGAATGATACCTCTATCCTATAAACATCTATATAACCTCCAAGAACAAACAGCCTTCAATTATCCTCCAATAGACACCTCTTCTACTATTTCAACTAGAGTATAATTGAACCTAATGTACTCTCCAATAGGAGGTCATCCTGAGTACAAACAGGGCTTGTTATAACAATCAGGGTTGTGTCCAGGTAGGGGATTTCAAAGCTACAATCTGGAATTAGTTTGTCAGATTTGTTTGTTGTGTAAAGCTTAGAGCATTAGGGTAAGACAGTTTTGCTAAGCACATGAGACATTTTAAAAGTTCATCAACAGGCATCAATAATCATCATTAATATTCAGCAGATTCCCAGATCGCAGATTGGACCTTTAAAACAAGGGCCATAAACCTTCTCTCCTGAGTGATAGCCAGGTCAACAACAGAAAAAGGTCTGATACAGCAAACATCTGCTTGGTGTATAGGAAAGCCGTAGAAGAGATTTAGTGGGGCTGAAACACGCTATTCCTGCCTGGCCGGCAGAAATTGAATGTTCAGTCAGGATACAGCTAAACAACTCACTTTTACGTTATCAGCATCCACATTATAGGCTCATTAAGAAGAGGAATGGGACTCAATAAAAGCAATCAGGCTGTGGAATAAGCTACATTTAAACAACTGTATTCGGCCCATTAGGAGAGGGAGAAACCCCAGGATGGAGGAACTAGGCTTCAATCGTCTCCTCCATCTGCTGCACTCTATGTCATAACAAAAAAACAGCACTAAATGTCTGGCCTATAACGAACAGTATGGGATTAACACAACAACACACAGACGCTCAAGCACACACGCACACACCTAGACGCACACAGAGAGACTCACATACACACACGCAGACACACACACACACACACACACACACACACACATATTCCTATGCTTGACAAACAAAACACCAAGCTTCAATTTAGTGTGGCTGGCAACACTTGTTATTGGAATGCATCTTGAAGCATCAACCTCAAATCTGTTATACAAACACATTCCCGAAGCTTTTCATTTCTTGTTATTGCTATGCAAACAGATTGTCTGTGTTAGGAGCTTCTGTTATGAGTCCCCTAATTCCATTACATACATAAATCCAGATTCAAAACAGAACATTGATTGTACTGCTACACAAACACATTTGGGGGCAAAAAAAAACACACCCTCACACTGTGACTGTCTGTCAGTCTGCTACTCTGCTTAGGGCCTATCATTTCATCAACAGGGTAGAGTACTGTTCTGTCAGCCATTTAACCTGGATGCCTGGTAAAGGGTAGGACTCGCAGGAAGGAAGGAAAGACACACAGGGCTGGGTTAACTTTAATCGTCAACATGCTGGAAGGCTGAGCGTTGGCTGGCCTCCCTTATTGATTCCAACAGATGGTGTATAGAGAGAGAGAGAGAGAGAGAGAGAGAGAGAGAGAGAGAGAGAGAGAGAGAGAGAGAGAGAGAGAGAGAGAGAGAGAGAGAGAGAGAGAGTGAGAGAGAGAGAGTGAGAGAGAGAGAGAGAGAGAGAGAGAGAGAGAGAGAGAGGGAGAGAGAGACAGAGAGAGACAGAGAGAGAGAGAGAGTGAGTGAGTGAGTGAGTGAGAGAGAGCGAGAGAGAGGGAGAGAGAGAGGGAGAGAGAGAGAGAGAGAGAGAGAGAGAGAGAGAGAGAGAGAGAGAGAGAGAGAGAGAGAGAGAGGGAGAGAGAGAGAGAGAGAGGGAGAGAGAGAGAGACAGAGAGAGAGAGAGCGAGAGTGAGTGAGAGTGAGAGAGAGCGAGAGCGAGAGCGAGAGCGAGAGAGTTATTTGTGAATGTTGATAGTTCTATGTGGAACCATAATGACTCAAATAACCCTTTGAGCTCTTCAATGGTTCTTTACAGTTCACAAACGGGTTCTATGCTCTTTTAGGGAAAATTAAAATGCATTGCATATTTTGTGCCGTGGTTTGCTCACAGCTCTTTTTGTGCAACTGTGAGTGAGAGTGTCATTCCAGTTGATCTAATGTGTTGTGTTCTGATATTACATATAAATATATGACTGTGATCAGTGGTGGTGTCTCGTGAAAGACTCATTTATGGCCTTGAGTCAATTGAGAGCGGTCAACTACTTCAGACAGTACTAATTTGATGTTAAGATGATTATGGCAGATTATGCAATAGTCATGTATAAACCTTACTCTGCTAATCTTAATCAGCGTGAGGTCAAAATCGAAGTAAGAATACACTCTTTACTGAGAGTGAAGTGAGCCTCCCTCTTTACCGAGAGTGAAGTGAGCCTCCCTCTTTATCGAGAGTGAAGTGAGCCTCCCTCTTTACTGAGAGTGAAGTGAGCCTCCCTCTTTACCCAGAGTGAAGTGACCCTCCATCTTTACCAAGAGTGAATTGAGCCTCCCTCTTTACCGAGGGTGAAGTGAGCCTCCCTCTTTACCGAGAGTGAAGTGAGCCTCCCTCTTTACCGAGAGTGAAGTGAGCCTCCCTCTTTACCGAGAGTGAAGTGAGCCTCCCTCTTTACCGAAAGTGAAGTGAGCCTCCCTCTTTACCGAAAGTGAAGTGAGCCTCCCTCTTTACCGAAAATTAAGTGAGTCTCCCTCTTTACCGAGAGTGAAGTGAGCCTCCCTCTTTACCGAGAGTGAAGAGAGCATCCCTCTTTAAAGAGAGTGAAGTGAGCCTCCCTCTTTACCGAGAGTGAAGTGAGCCTCCCTCTTTACCTAGAGTGAAGTGAGCCTCCCTCTTTACCGAGAGTGAAGTGAGCCTCCCTCTTTACCGAGAGTGAAGTGAGCCTCCCTCTTTACCGAGAGTGAAGTGAGCCTCCCTCTTTAAAGAGAGTGAAGTGAGCCTCCCTCTTTACCGAGAGTGAAGAGAGCATCCCTCTTTAAAGAGAGTGAAGTGAGCCTCCATCCTTACCGAGAGTGAAGTGAGCCTCCCTCTTTAAAGAGAGTGAAGTGAGCATCCCTCTTTAAAGAGAGTGAAGTGAGCATCCCTCTTTAAAGAGAGTGAAGTGAGCCTCCCTCTTTACCGAGAGTGAAGTGAGCCTCCCTCTTTACCGAGAGTGAAGAGAGCATCCCTCTTTACCGAGAGTGAAGTGAGCCTCCCTCTTTACCGAGAGTGAAGTGAGCCTCCCTCTTTACCGAGAGTGAAGTGAGCCTCCCTCTTTACCGAGAGTGAAGTGAGCCTCCCTCTTTAAAGAGAGTGAAGTGAGCATCCCTCTTTAAAGAGAGTGAAGTGAGCATCCCTCTTTAAAGAGAGTGAAGTGAACTCGTAACAACTGAAGAAGTAATATTCACATACAAACCTTATACAGTATGTCCAAACTCAGAATTAAATATGCTTAGCAAAAATAATATGGTTGCTGTGGTAGAATGTTTATTTTAATTGCTGTTTTCTGCATTTGTCAGTTCTATAAAGTCAAATAACTCCTGGTACTATTTAGAAACCTTTCTTTTTTGTGTGGAGCCTACTATAGCAATTGAATATGGAGTGGTGTAGACATCCTCCCTCCCCTCTGTGAGCAATCCCCTGCCAATCAACTCTACTTTGTGTGTGTGTCCGCCCCCGCATCCGCTTTGCCAGTCAACTCTGCTGCATGGTGCTCAGCTGGTTCTGCACTGGGTTCTATAAAGCGTAAAGCATATAGCGTAAAGCATATATATATTTATATATATATATATCAAAAAGGGATCCACGATGGTTACAAGCCAAAGAACCCCTAACCGGTACTATTTAGAACAATTTATTTCGGAACCATTTATTTGCCCAGAAAAACAGCAGTCGTGTGTGCCATCACTGTGGCTTTATCAAATATTCACTCACTGCAACAACTACCACAACAGAAGGCACAGAGGCAGGAGACACAAAGGAACTACAATGAAAGAACAAAAGTGTGTGTGTGTGTGTGTGTGTGTGTGTGTGTGTGTGTGTGTGTGTGTGTGTGTGTGTGTGTGTGTGTGTGTGTGTGTGTGTGTGTGTGTGTGTGTGTGTGTGTGTGTGTGTGTGTGTGTGTGTGTGTGTGTGTGTGTGTGTGTGTGTGTGTGTTTGTGTGTGTGTGTGAATACCACTCCCAAACCAATATCTAACAGAAGAACCATTTCCCTCATCCCCTCTCCTATTGAAATATTGATCAGACAGTGAGAATCACCTCAGTTGCTCTGTCAGTAAGTTGATATCTCCAGTCAGCTTAGCATCTATTATTCATTCTATATACATGGCTTAATAATAATTTTATAATGTTTAATATGTTAGAAAGCCGATGCGTTTTCTATGCTTGCTATCCATGTTCTTTAATCAGTCAGTCAGTCAGTCTATGTTATGGAAAAACTATCAATTTCACCTCACAAATTGACAGGGAGTTACTGTGATCAGTCTCCAGCATAAAGAGTTGTGGTGTTGTATTAATTGTGTGTCTGTGTGGCATTATTTCACTGTGTCTGTATGGGGCTTTGTTTGTGTGTGTGGCACCTCTTCATTGTGTCTGCATGGGGCTTTGTTTGTGTGTGTGGTACCTCTTCACTGTGTCTGCATGGGGCTTTGTTTGTGTGTGTGGCACCTCTTCATTGTGTCTGCATGGGGCTTTGTTTGTGTGTGTGGCACCTCTTCATTGTGTCTGCATGGGGCTTTGTTTGTGTGTGTGGTACCTCTTCACTGTGTCTGCATGGGGCTTTGTTTGTGTGTGTGGTACCTCTTCATTGTGTCTGCATGGGGCTTTGTTTGTGTGTGTGGCACCTCTTCACTGTGTCTGTATGGGGCTTTGTTTGTGTGTGTGGTACCTCTTCACTGTGTCTGCATGGGGCTTTGTTTGTGTGTGTGGTACCTCTTCACTGTGTCTGCATGGGACTTTGTTTGTGTGTGTGGTACCTCTTCACTGTGTCTGCATGGGGCTTTGTTTGTGTGTGTGGCACCTCTTCACTGTGTCTGCATGGGGCTTTGTTTATGTGTGTGGTACCTCTTCACTGTGTCTGCATGGGGCTTTGTTTGTGTGTGTGGTACCTCTTCACTGTGTCTGCATGGGGCTTTGTTTGTGTGTGTGGTACCTCTTCACTGTGTCTGCATGGGGCTTTGTTTGTGTGTGTGGTACCTCTTCACTGTGTCTGCATGGGGCTTTGTTTGTGTGTGTGGTACCTCTTCATTGTGTCTGCATGGGGCTTTGTTTGTGTGTGTGGTACCTCTTCATTGTGTCTGCATGGGGCTTTGTTTGTGTGTGTGGTACCTCTTCAT
>NC_068422.1:16526395-16636395 GCF_023373465.1 Oncorhynchus keta | reverse complement strand
AGAGAGAGAGAGAGAGAGAGAGAGAGAGAGAGAGAGAGAGAGAGAGAATAGAGAGAGAGAGAGAGGGGGGGAGAATATCTATCTATCTATATATATATATATATATATATATATATATATATATATATATATATATATATAGAGAGAGAGAGAGAGAGAGAGAGAGAGGGGGGGAATATCTATATATATATATATATATATATATATAGAGAGAGAGAGAGAGAGAGAGAGAGAGAGAGAGAGAGAGGGAGAATAGAGAGAGTGTACAGAGAGAGTAGGTAGAGTAGAGAGTAGAGAGAGAGAGTATAGAGAGAGTAGAGTGTAGAGAGAGAGAGAGAGAGAGAGTAGAGATAGATAATGTAGAGAGGGAGTAGTGAGAGAGAGAGAGAGTATAGTGTAGAGAGAGAGTAGAGAGAGAGTATAAATTAGAGAGGGAGTAGAGAGAGTGTAGAGAGAGTAGAGTGTAGAGAGAGAGAGTGTACAGAGAGTGTACAGAGAGAGTAGGTAGAGTATAGAGAGAGTAGAGTGTAGAGAGAGAGTAGAGAGGGAGAGTGTAGAGAGAGAGTAGAGTGTAGAGAGAGTAGAGAGAGAGAGAGAGAGAGAGAGAGAGAGAGAGAGAGAGAGAGATATCTGATTTATCCATCCAGGCATAAATGTACCTAGTGGAAGAAGGAAATAAGCCTTCCAGAGCAGAGCAGTGTTCCAGCAGCAGCAGCAGAAGCTAGGCCCTGTAGGAAGGCAGGAAGAAGCCTTGAGGAGTGATTTATGGTTCAGTTGAGGATGTCTTAATGGGACTCAGCCTGTGGAGCGCAGCAGATCCATCCCTGCTAGAAAATAGATCCAGTGCCTTCTGCCTCTCCTTCTCTCTTTCTTTCTGTTTCTTTCTTTCTCTCTCTTTCCCTCGCTCTCAGTCTCTCTCTCTCAATTTCAATTCCATTCAATTCAATGTTCTTTATTGGCAAGACGTAACAATGTACATATTGTCAAAGCTTACTTTGGATATTTACAATATGAAAATAAGAATCTAAATTGTCAACGGGACAACAGTAACAACAATAACCAAGGGTCAAAATAACCAGACATTCAACAATAACAATAAGCATACAGTAGAGGACATGTGCAGGTTGATTGGTCTGTCAGACCATGTCCCTCATCTTATGACAGGCAGCAATGTAGTGCGCTGCCAACCCACAGCTCTATGCGTCCTCCCCCAACAGGACGGGCATCCTACTCTCATCAGAGAGGTCTTTGAAACCTTGAAAAAGGTTTTCAAATTTGGGGAAATTACACTCTCATTGTTTAATATTTTTTTACATTTTGTCAGGAAATGCAGCTCTGTCTCGGGTTCTGCTGTTGTGCCGTGGTTGCACAGCCTTTCCTCTACAGGGAGCCAGGATTTCCTGTGTCTACCCTTCTCAATGCTACCTGAGCCTGTACTTTGTCAAGGTTTTTCTACGGTTTTGATCGGTAACCATGGTCAAATAGTTAGCCACGGTGTACTGTCGATTTAGGGCCAGATAGCACTGCATTTTGCTTTGTGCTTGTGCTTGTGTTTCCCAATAAGCAATATAGTTTTTTTTGACTGTGTTTTAATTTGGTTTATTCTGATTGATTGGATGTTCTGGTCCTGAGGCTTCAGTGTGTTAGTAGAACAGGGTTGTGAACTCAGCCCCAGGACCAGCTGGATGAGGGGACTCTTTTCTTGGCATTGCAGGGCTTGGTATTGATATGAGAGGGGGTCACTGTATTTTAGATGTTTCAAAAACTTAAATGCTCTTTTTCAAGTTTTTATTATTAGTGGATATTGACCTAATTCTGCCCTGCATCCATTGTTTGTAGTTTTCCTCTGGACATGTAGGAGAATCTTACAGAACTCTGCATGCAGGGTTTCAAATGGGGTGTTTGTCCCATTTGGTGAAATCTTGTTTTGCAAGTGGACCCCACACCTCGCTGCCATAAAGTGCAATTGGTTCAATGACACATTCAATTAGTTTTAGCCACATTTTTATAGGTATTTCAATTTGAATTGTTTTTAATGACTTAGAATGCCCTGCATGCTTTCTCTCTCAGTTCATTCACTGCCTCATTAAGGTGTCCAGTTGAGCTTATTTTTAACCTAAGTATTTGTAGTGTGTGCAGTACTCTTTTTACATTGTACCAATTGAGAACTTTGGTCTAATTCCCTGAGATCTGGATTTTCTCTGGAAAATCATTGTTTTAGTCTTTTTGGGGTTCACTGCCAGGGCCCAGGTACTGCTCTAGCAGGTCCAGGCTCTGCTGTAGGCCATGTGCTGTGGGTGACAGCAGGCATAGGTCATCTGTGAAGAATAGGCATTTACCCTCTTAACTGTAGAGACTAACACCAGGGGCTGAGGATTTTTCTAGAATAGTGGCAAATTCGTTGATGTAAATATTGTGTAGGGCTCAGATTGCAACCCTGGCGAAGACCCCGCACCTGGTTAAAGAATTCTGTTCTTTTCTTGCCAATTTTAATGCTGCACATATTGCCAGTATACATTGATTTAATTATGTCATTATGCCAAATAGAATCAAATGCTTTTTGGAAGTCGATAAAGCAAGCATATATTTTTGGTAGACATGTTTACCTATCAGGGTGTAAATATGATCAGTCATGTGATCTTTTTGGTATAAATCCAATATGGTTTTTACTCAAGACATTGTGTTTATTAAGGAAGTTTAGAACATTTACCTTCCCCAGGTTACTGTTCACACAAATGCCTCTGTAATTGTTAGGTTCAAATTTGTCTCCGTTCTTGTAGATTGGGATTATGAGTCCTTGATTCCAGATGTCAGGGAAATAACCTACACTCAATATCAAATTATAAATTTTTAATATAGCCAATTGAAATGTTGCACTAGGGAGTTTGAGCATATCATTTAGGATGCCATCAGGTCTGCATGCTTTTTTCAATTTGAAGGCCTCTCTTTCTCTCTGTTTCTATATCTTCCTCTCTCTCTCTCTCTCTCTCTCTCTCTCTCTCTCTCTCTCTCTCTCTCTCTCTCAATTCAATTTAAGGGGCTTTATTGTGTCTCAATCTCCCACTGTTTCTCTCTATCTCTCTATCTCTCTCTGTCTCTCTATCTATCTCTGTCTCTCTATCTCCCTCTATCTCTATCTCGCTCTCTCTATCTCTCTCAATTCAATTTAAGGGGCTTTATTGTCTCTCTATCTCTCTCCCTCTATCTTTGTCTCTCTATTTCCCTCTCTCTATCCTTGTCTATCACTCTCTCTCTCTCTCTGTCTCTCTATCCCTATCTCTACCTCTCTCTCTCCTCCCACCTCTCGTCAATAGAAGAGAGAGAAGCAAGAGTGATGTTGAAATACCCAGCCCAAACTCTAGTGGATTATGCACACTCCATAATCTACAGACTACACTAATTAAAAGGACAATACACTCCATAATCTACAGACCACACTAATTAAAAGGACAATACACTCCATAATCTACAGACCACACTAATTAAAAGGACAATACACTCCATAATCTACAGACCACACTAATTAAAAGGACAATACACTCCATAATCTACAGACCACACTAATTAAAAGGACAATACACTCCATAATCTACAGACTACACTAATTAAAAGGACAATACACTCCATAATCTACAGACTACACTAATTAAAAGGACAATACACTCCATAATCTACAGACCACACTAATTAAAAGGACAATACACTCCATAATCTACAGACCACACTAATTAAAAGGACAACACACTCCATAATCTACAGACTACACTAATTAAAAGGACAATACACTCCATAATCTACAGACCACACTAATTAAAAGGACAATACACTCCATAATCTACAGACTACACTAATTAAAAGGACAATACACTCCATAATCTACAGACTACACTAATTAAAATGACAATACACTCCATAATCTACAGACCACACTAATTAAAAGGACAATACACTCCATAATCTACAGACCACACTAATTAAAAGGACAACACACTCCATAATCTACAGACTACACTAATTAAAAGGACAATACACTCCATAATCTACAGACCACACTAATTAAAAGGACAATACACTCCATAATCTACAGACCACACTAATTAAAATGACAATACACTCCATAATCTACAGACTACACTAATTAAAAGGACAATACACTCCATAATCTACAGACCACACTAATTAAAAGGACAATACACTCCATAATCTACAGACTACACTAATTAAAAGGACAATACACTCCATAATCTACAGACCACACTAATTAAAAGGACAATACACTCCATAATCTACAGACCACACTAATTAAAAGTACAATACACTCCATAATCTACAGACCACACTAATTAAAAGGACAATACACTCCATAATCTACAGACCACACTAATTAAAAGGACAATACACTCCATAATCTACAGACCACACTAATTAAAAGGACAATACACTCCATAATCTACAGACCACACTAATTAAAAGGACAATACACTCCATAATCTACAGACTACACTAATTAAAAGGACAATACACTCCATAATCTACAGACCACACTAATTAAAAGGACAATACACTCCATAATCTACAGACCACACTAATTAAAAGGACAATACACTCCATAATCTACAGACCACACTAATTAAAAGGGCAATACACTCCATAATCTACAGACTACACTAATTAAAAGGACAATACACTCCACAATCTACAGACCACACTAATTAAAAGGACAATACACTCCATAATCTACAGACCACACTAATTAAAAGGACAATACACTCCATAATCTACAGACCACACTAATTAAAAGGACAATACACTACATAATCTACAGACTACACTAATTAAAAGGACAATACACTCCATAATCTACAGACCACACTAATTAAAAGGACAATACACTCCATAATCTACAGACCACACTAATTAAAAGGACAATACACTCCATAATCTACAGACTACACTAATTAAAAGGACAATACACTCCATAATCTACAGACTACACTAATTAAAAGGACAATACACTCCATAATCTACAGACCACACTAATTAAAAGGACAATACACTCCATAATCTACAGACCACACTAATTAAAAGGACAACACACTCCATAATCTACAGACTACACTAATTAAAAGGACAATACACTCCATAATCTACAGACCACACTAATTAAAAGGACAATACACTCCATAATCTACAGACTACACTAATTAAAAGGACAATACACTCCATAATCTACAGACTACACTAATTAAAATGACAATACACTCCATAATCTACAGACCACACTAATTAAAAGGACAATACACTCCATAATCTACAGACCACACTAATTAAAAGGACAACACACTCCATAATCTACAGACTACACTAATTAAAAGGACAATACACTCCATAATCTACAGACCACACTAATTAAAAGGACAATACACTCCATAATCTACAGACCACACTAATTAAAATGACAATACACTCCATAATCTACAGACTACACTAATTAAAAGGACAATACACTCCATAATCTACAGACCACACTAATTAAAAGGACAATACACTCCATAATCTACAGACTACACTAATTAAAAGGACAATACACTCCATAATCTACAGACCACACTAATTAAAAGGACAATACACTCCATAATCTACAGACCACACTAATTAAAAGGACAATACACTCCATAATCTACAGACCACACTAATTAAAAGGACAATACACTCCATAATCTACAGACCACACTAATTAAAAGGACAATACACTCCATAATCTACAGACCACACTAATTAAAAGGACAATACACTCCATAATCTACAGACCACACTAATTAAAAGGACAATACACTCCATAATCTACAGACTACACTAATTAAAAGGACAATACACTCCATAATCTACAGACCACACTAATTAAAAGGACAATACACTCCATAATCTACAGACCACACTAATTAAAAGGACAATACACTCCATAATCTACAGACCACACTAATTAAAAGGGCAATACACTCCATAATCTACAGACTACACTAATTAAAAGGACAATACACTCCACAATCTACAGACCACACTAATTAAAAGGACAATACACTCCATAATCTACAGACCACACTAATTAAAAGGACAATACACTCCATAATCTACAGACCACACTAATTAAAAGGACAATACACTACATACTCTACAGACTACACTAATTAAAAGGACAATACACTCCATAATCTACAGACCACACTAATTAAAAGGACAATACACTCCATAATCTACAGACCACACTAATTAAAAGGACAATACACTCCATAATCTACAGACCACACTAATTAAAAGGACAATACACTCCATAATCTACAGACCACACTAATTAAAAGGACAATACACTCCATAATCTACAGACCACACTAATTAAAAGGACAATACACTCCATAATCTACAGACCACACTAATTAAAAGGACAATACACTCCATAATCTACAGACCACACTAATTAAAAGGACAATACACTCCATAATCTACAGACCACACTAATTAAAAGGACAATACACTCCATAATCTACAGACCACACTAATTAAAAGGACAATACACTCCATAATCTACAGACCACACTAATTAAAAGGACAATACACTCCATAATCTACAGACTACACTAATTAAAAGGACAATACACTCCATAATCTACAGACCACACTAATTAAAAGGACAATACACTCCATAATCTACAGACCACACTAATTAAAAGGACAATACACTCCATAATCTACAGACTACACTAATTAAAAGGACAATACACTCCATAATCTACAGACCACACTAATTAAAAGGACAATATACTCCATAATCTACAGACCACACTAATTAAAAGGACAATACACTCCATAATCTACAGACCACACTAATTAAAAGGACAATACACTCCATAATCTACAGACCACACTAATTAAAAGGACAATACACTCCATAATCTACAGACCACACTAATTAAAAGGACAATACACTCCATAATCTACAGACCACACTAATTAAAAGGACAATACACTCCATAATCTACAGACCACACTAATTAAAAGGACAATACACTCCATAATCTACAGACTACACTAATTAAAAGGACAATACACTCCATAATCTACAGACCACACTAATTAAAAGGACAATACACTCCATAATCTACAGACCACACTAATTAAAAGGACAATACACTCCATAATCTACAGACCACACTAATTAAAAGGACAATACACTCCATAATCTACAGACCACACTAATTAAAAGGACAATACACTCCATAATCTACAGACCACACTAATTAAACGGACAATACACTCCATGATCTACAGACCACACTAATTAAAAGGACAATACACTCCGTAATCTACAGACCACACTAATTAAAAGGACAATACACTCCGTAATCTACAGACTACACTAATTAAAAGGACAATACACTCCATAATCTACAGACCACACTAATTAAAAGGACAATACACTCCATAATCTACAGTCCACACTAATTAAAAGGACAATACACTCCATGATCTACAGACCACACTAATTAAAAGGACAATACACTCCATAATCTACAGACCACACTAATTAAAAGGACAATACACTCCATAATCTACAGACCACACTAATTAAAAGGACAATACACTCCATAATCTACAGACCACACTAATTAAAAGGACAATACACTCCATGATCTACAGACCACACTAATTAAAAGGACAATACACTCCATAATCTATAGACCACACTAATTAAAAGGACAATACACTCCATAATCTACAGACCACACTAATTAAAAGGACAATACACTCCATAATCTACAGACCACACTAATTAAAAGGACAATACACTCCATAATCTACAGACCACACTAATTAAAAGGACAATACACTCCATAATCTACAGACCACACTAATTAAAAGGACAATACACTCCGTAATCTACAGACCACACTAATTAAAAGGACAATACACTCCGTAATCTACAGACTACACTAATTAAAAGGACAATACACTCCATAATCTACAGACCACACTAATTAAAAGGACAATACACTCCATAATCTACAGACCACACTAATTAAAAGGACAATACACTCCATGATCTACAGACCACACTAATTAAAAGGACAATACACTCCATAATCTACAGACCACACTAATTAAAAGGACAATACACTCCATAATCTACAGACCACACTAATTAAAAGGACAATACACTCCATAATCTACAGACCACACTAATTAAAAGGACAATACACTCCATGATCTACAGACCACACTAATTAAAAGGACAATACACTCCATAATCTACAGACCACACTAATTAAAAGGACAATACACTCCATAATCTACAGACTACACTAATTAAAAGGACAATACACTCCGTAATCTACAGACCACACTAATTAAAAGGACAATACACTCCATAATCTACAGACCACACTAATTAAAAGGACAATACACTCCATAATCTACAGACCACACTAATTAAAAGGACAATACACTCCATAATCTACAGACCACACTAATTAAAAGGACAATACACTCCGTAATCTACAGACCACACTAATTAAAAGGACAATACACTCCGTAATCTACAGACTACACTAATTAAAAGGACAATACACTCCATAATCTACAGACCACACTAATTAAAAGGACAATACACTCCATAATCTACAGACCACACTAATTAAAAGGACAATACACTCCATAATCTACAGACCACACTAATTAAAAGGACAATACACTCCATAATCTACAGACCACACTAATTAAAAGGACAATACACTCCGTAATCTACAGACCACACTAATTAAAAGGACAATACACTCCGTAATCTACAGACTACACTAATTAAAAGGACAATACACTCCATAATCTACAGACCACACTAATTAAAAGGACAATACACTCCATAATCTACAGACCACACTAATTAAAAGGACAATACACTCCATGATCTACAGACCACACTAATTAAAAGGACAATACACTCCATAATCTACAGACCACACTAATTAAAAGGACAATACACTCCATAATCTACAGACCACACTAATTAAAAGGACAATACACTCCATAATCTACAGACCACACTAATTAAAAGGACAATACACTCCATGATCTACAGACCACACTAATTAAAAGGACAATACACTCCATAATCTACAGACCACACTAATTAAAAGGACAATACACTCCATAATCTACAGACTACACTAATTAAAAGGACAATACACTCCGTAATCTACAGACCACACTAATTAAAAGGACAATACACTCCATAATCTACAGACCACACTAATTAAAAGGACAACACACTCCATAATCTACAGACCACACTAATTAAAAGGACAATACACTCCATAATCTACAGACCACACTAATTAAAAGGACAATACACTCCGTAATCTACAGACCACACTAATTAAAAGGACAATACACTCCATAATCTACAGACCACACTAATTAAAAGGACAATACACTCCATAATCTACAGACCACACTAATTAAAAGGACAATACACTCCATAATCTACAGACCACACTAATTAAAAGGACAATACACTCCATAATCTACAGACCACACTAATTAAAAGGACAATACACTCCATAATCTACAGACCACACTAATTAAAAGGACAATACACTCCATAATCTACAGACTACACTAATTAAAAGGACAATACACTCCGTAATCTACAGACCACACTAATTAAAAGGACAATACACTCCGTAATCTACAGACCACACTAATTAAAAGGACAATACACTCCGTAATCTACAGACTACACTAATTAAAAGGACAATACACTCCGTAATCTACAAGACTACACTAATTAAAAGGACAATACACTCCATAATCTACAGACCACACTAATTAAAAGGACAATACACTCCGTAATCTACAGACCACACTAATTAAAAGGACAATACACTCCGTAATCTACAGACCACACTAATTAAAAGGACAATACACTCCATAATCTACAGACCACACTAATTAAAAGGACAATACACTCCATAATCTACAGACCACACTAATTAAAAGGACAATACACTCCATAATCTACAGACTACACTAATTAAAATGACAATACACTCCATAATCTACAGACCACACTAATTAAAAGGACAATACACTCCATAATCTACAGACCACACTAATTAAAAGGACAATACACTCCATAATCTACAGACTACACTAATTAAAAGGACAATACACTCCGTAATCTACAGACCACACTAATTAAAAGGACAATACACTCCGTAATCTACAGACCACACTAATTAAAAGGACAATACACTCCGTAATCTACAGACTACACTAATTAAAAGGACAATACACTCCGTAATCTACAGACTACACTAATTAAAAGGACAATACACTCCATAATCTACAGACCACACAAATTAAAAGGACAATACACTCCGTAATCTACAGACCACACTAATTAAAAGGACAATACACTCCGTAATCTACAGACCACACTAATTAAAAGGACAATACACTCCATGATCTACAGACTACACTAATTAAAAGGACAATACACTCCATAATCTACAGACTACACTAATTAAAAGGACAATACACTCCGTAATCTACAGACCACACTAATTAAAAGGACAATACACTCCATAATCTACAGACTACACTAATTAAAAGGACAATACACTCCGTAATCTACAGACCACACTAATTAAAAGGACAATACACTCCGTAATCTACAGACTACACTAATTAAAAGGACAATACACTCCGTAATCTACAGACCACACTAATTAAAAGGACAATACACTCCATAATCTCTATTGCTGACAAATGTCTCCGTTTGCTTTGGCGGTTGTGTTGGGAATGTACATTCATAACATGCTCCATTATAATCTAATGTAACATGCATTTTAATACTAACAACAATTTTAGCATGAGAACAATTTATTTGAGTCTGGTTTCCATGCAGACACTCGTCATTAATTGCCATTTGGGCAATTAACACCGAACGTGATGCTTGTGTTGTTACAAGAGTTGAGAAACAACATTGCCTTCTTTTGTTTGTGGTAAATTATAAGTACAGAAGTTTAAGTATACCCATATACCTTTCCCAAAACGACAGCCTCATTACGTACCACTGAATTCAGTTAGATTGAGATACATCTAATGTGTGTTTAACAAGCAAATAATGTGCCTTGCTCGGCAGAATAAATAGGAATTAAACGTTGAAGGCAGCCAAAACATTAATGGCTCCTATTCTTCACTTTACTACCTTAAGAAAAACACCACAACCACTAGCCTCCATCTTGCTCGTGTTTGCTTCCAACAGCCACAACAAGCCCTGGATAATTGCTATCTTTTATCAAGGCATAAAACAGAGTTTGGGCCGTAACATCCATACCAGTCTCATCAGTATGGCACAGGACACGTAACGCCTTCCCTGCCAGAAGCCCTCCCTTTACACAAACCTTGTAAACATCATTCAAATGTCAGGCCCTATAAAACACTTTTATAAAGTGGGCTGGCACCTTTACAGGCTTTGCATTATGGCTGCTAAAATGTATTCTGCAACCCCTATTTGTGGATCTGTATGAAGGGATGAGGACAGATCAAACTAAGCTTAAGAAATGAAGCTATGAAATGAAAGGAAACAGTCCGGAACTTTGGCGACTACTATGTATTTTTTTTTTATCTCCCGCTTTGGGCTGGATGTGTCAATGTGTAGTTCATACATGAATCATCTATGAGCAGAATTACTGTGTTAAGTCACTTAGCCATGAGATCCTTAGTTTGAAAGCGACTGTTTTTCTGGAGCTGTACTGCACCATCTTCCTTATATTTTTCTCCATGTGGGCCAGCCCCCTAGCAATTTGACTTCTAGCCAATGAGCTTCAGCCCCTCACAATTTGAGCGACAGCTAGCAAGATGCACACACAGTAGAGAGTGAGAGCAATGATGGGGTGTACATATATTCACAAACACTATGTGTCGTAGTAAGCCATTTTTGGCTTGTGAGCGCTACTTCCAGAACTACAGATTAAAAAGTATTTTAAAAGTAGGAATCTCTTTGAGATTGGCAACGGTTATGAGAACGGTTAACTAGCTACAACATGTAACTTTTTTGGTGACCCGACCAAATACACATAGAAATGTGAGTAATCATTCTACTTGAAAGCAAGTCTAAAGTAGTCTGTTCTAGGTGTGCTATTTCTATGCTTCCTGTTCTTAAGTTTAGTTTTTTCTTTTTTTACTTTAGGTTTTGTTCACCAGCTTCAAACAGCTGAAAATTCTATAATTTTGGTTATGGAAAATATATTTCAAACCGGGTTTAGATTCTATAATGATTCTCTACACAATGACTGCTTGTTATGTCACATAAACTGAAATTAGGAAAACTATTCAAATTTTTGTAACCAGGAAATGGCCTGAACCATTTCTGCAAATTGCATCTTTAAGTGTCTCTCTCTCACAACATTTGTATTCATATGCAAGTGATCAGTTCATGCATGACCTCATGTGAGATTGAACAGCTGCAGATGTGGGTGTGTGTGTGTGTTTGTGGGTGTGTGTGTGTGTGTGTATGTGTGTCTGTGTGTGCATGTTTGTCTCTCTCTGTGTGTGTGTGTGTGTCTATATCTGTCTGTGTGTGCATGTTTGTCTCTCTCTCTCTCTCTGTGTGTGTGTTGTTTGTGTGCGTGTGCGTGTGCGTGTGTGTGTGTGAGTGTGTGTGTGTGTGTGTGAGTGCGTGTGGGTGTGTGAGTGTGTGTGTGTGTGTGTGTGTGTGTGTGTGTGTGTGTGTGTGTGTGTGTGTGTGTGTGTGTGTGTGTGTGTGTGTGTGTGTGTGTGTGTGTGTGTGTTTTGGTTTACTCCATCTGAAATATTCACCCTGTTCCCTATAAAGTGCACTATGGGCCCTGGTTCAAATAAGTCCACTAGGTAGGGAATAGTGCACCATTTGGGACAGGATCTTTAGGGTGTTTCCATCCTTCTACTTATTATTCTCCTCACTGAGGTCCTGCAGTAAGATTAACACTGCAGCACTCCACCACTCCATGTGTGTGTGTGTGTGTGTGTGTGTGTGTGTGTGTGTGTGTGTGTGTGTGTGTGTGTGTGTGTGTGTGTGTGTGTGTGTGTGTGTGTGTGTGTGTGTGTGTGTGTGTGTGTGTGTGTGTGTGTAGCTAATCGAATTTGTCAAGATCGGTCAAGAAATGGCCCCAATTTCAGCTTGTAAATAAATAAATATATAGCTACAACAGAAGGAGTGAAATCACTTATATTCTGGAACCAACATTCATCATTGTCAGAAGGGGACATACAGTTCATACGGACCAACATGTCCCATTTCCAGCCAGCCATGGTGCACGTTGATAGGACAGAACTCGGGATGAGTGTTCATTTATAGACTAGCCTGTCACTGGTGTGCTATTTGCTATGTTAATGTCCCCGAGACGAAGTCACAACCAGCCTGGCGGTACCCTTGCTGTGACAGAGACAGGGAAATAGGCCTAGGTGAGGGTTGGATGTTGTGAGTCATTCATTTGTGTGTGTGTGTGTGTGTGTGTGTGTGTGTGTGTGTGTGTGTGTGTGTGTGTGTGTGTGTGTGTGTGTGTGTGTGTGTGTGTGTGTGTGTGTGTGTGTGTGTGTGTGTGTGTGTGTGTGTGTGTGGCGCAGCTGCTACGCCGAGATTTGAATACTGACTTGTTGTCAAACATGCAATGAAAGCTGGAGGTGAACGTAACCTCCAGACTACATCTGCTGTAGTCTGCAAATACACTTTACATACGTTTACATATTAAAGTGTGCTAAAGTATATTTGAGAGCTGCAACATATGTTGTGTGGAGGTCATCTTCAGCATTCCAGAGGCTTACCATACCCAAACCAGAGAATTCATCTAGTGTTGAGTGTTCAATGTTGAACGTGAACGTGAAGAGCACTTATAATGCTGAATTCTAAAGACAGAAATGTGCAGATATTTGCTATATGGACGGGTTGGGATTTCAAGCCTGTGTCTACACCTTTCCCATAGTTAACATAGTCAGAAGTTTAGTTAAGGGATAATGCCAGAGAAGCCGGTGTTTGTAGGATATATTGGCACGGGTGTTGTTCGTAGATTGTGTAGTCAGATAGAATATAGTAAATAGGCATATTAACATCGTAGATTTAGCCGGTGGTAACTTGTGGAATAGACACTGGCTGGAATGCTGTTTTAACCAATCAGCATCCAGGATTAGACCCACCTGTTGTATAGTGATGGTTAATGTACTAATAGGTCTATATTTATGGATGACACAAAGGGTGTAGACACACGCCTTAAACTCCTCCCTCCTAGGGCTTGATGTATTGCAGACAACACTATATCTAGAGCAGAAACAGACCCATACTATATGTGTACAGATATATATTAAAAACAGTCCACCTACACCAGACTGTCCTAATGGCTTCTATAAACACAGAGGCTGCTGGCTAACAGAAAACAGAAGAGTCCAGAATAGAAATAGAATTGCTAGAATGGACATTCCCATTCAAGACAATGTTCTGAAATTCCATTTCTATGGAGGCCAGACCATTGAGCTAACAGAAAGCAGAGGAGGCCTCAGGCTGAGGTTACCTCATCACACAGAGATGACTATCCTCTGTTAATATTAGGATTATTCTCTAAAAGCCATTATATATCCTACTGCCTTGAATCTTGAGTTTCAGGAGAGATCCATTACCAGTCTTTTAGTGCAGACGTGGTGTCTGGTAGTGGAGGGTAGAACCATGGCCTCTGTGTTCAGAATTGGTGTCTGGTAGTGGCGGGTAGAACCATGGCCTCTAAGGTCTGAAGTAGTGTCTGGTAGTGGAGGGTAGAACCATGGCCTCTAAGGTCTGAAGTGGTGTCTGGTAGTGGAGGGTAGAACCATGGCCTCTAAGGTCTGAAGTGGTGTCTGGTAGTGGAGGGTAGAACCATGACCTCTAAGGTCTGAAGTGGTGTCTGGTAGTGGAGGGTAGAACCATGACCTCTAAGGTCTGAAGTGGTGTCTGGTAGTGGAGGGTAGAACCATGGCCTCTAAGGTCTGAAGTGGTGTCTGGTAGTGGAGGGTAGAACCATGGCCTCTAAGGTCTGAAGTGGTGTCTGGTAGTGGAGGGTAGAACCATGGCCTCTAAGGTCTGAAGTGGTGTCTGGTAGTGGAGGGTAGAACCATGGCCTCTAAGGTCTGAAGTGGTGTCTGGTAGTGGAGGGTAGAACCATGGCCTCTAAGGTCTGAAGTGGTGTCTGGTAGTGGAGGGTAGAACCATGGCCTCTAAGGTCTGAAGTGGTGTCTGGTAGTGGAGGGTAGAACCATGGCCTCTAAGGTCTGAAGTGGTGTCTGGTAGTGGAGGGTAGAACCATGGCCTCTGAGGTCTGAAGTGGTGTCTGGTAGTGGAGGGTAGAACCATGGCCTCTAAGGTCTGAAGTGGTGTCTGGTAGTGGAGGGTAGAACCATGGCCTCTGAGGTCTGAAGTGGTGTCTGGTAGTGGAGGGTAGAACCATGGCCTCTGAGGTCTGAAGTGGTGTCTGGTAGTGGAGGGTAGAACCATGGCCTCTGAGGTCTGAAGTGGTGTCTGGTAGTGGAGGGTAGAACCATGGCCTCTGAGGTCTGAAGTGGTGTCTGGTAGTGGAGGGTAGAACCATGGCCTCTGAGGTCTGAAGTGGTGTCTGGTAGTGGAGGGTAGAACCATGACCTCTAAGGTCTGAAGTGGTGTCTGGTAGTGGAGGGTAGAACCATGGCCTCTGATGTCTGAAGTGGTGTCTGGTAGTGGAGGGTAGAACCATGACCTCTAAGGTCTGAAGTGGTGTCTGGTAGTGGAGGGTAGAACCATGACCTCTAAGGTCTGAAGTGGTGTCTGGTAGTAGAGGGTAGAACCATGGCCTCTATGTTCAGAAGTGGTGTCTGGTAGTGGAGGGTAGAACCATGATCTCTAAGGTCTGAAGTGGTGTCTGGTAGTGGAGGGTAGAACCATGGCCTCTAAGGTCTGAAGTGGTGTCTGGTAGTGGAGGGTAGAACCATGGCCTCTAAGGTCTGAAGTGGTGTCTGGTAGTGGAGGGTAGAACCATGGCCTCTATGTTCAGAAGTGGTGTCTGGTAGTGGAGGGTAGAACCATGACCTCTAAGGTCTGAAGTGGTGTCTGGTAGTGGAGGGTAGAACCATGGCCTCTAAGGTCTGAAGTGGTGTCTGGTAGTGGAGGGTAGAACCATGGCCTCTAAGGTCTGAAGTGGTGTCTGGTAGTGGAGGGTAGAACCATGGCCTCTAAGGTCTGAAGTGGTGTCTGGTAGTGGAGGGTAGAACCATGGCCTCTATGTTCAGAAGTGGTGTCTGGTAGTGGAGGGTAGAACCATGGCCTCTAAGGTCTGAAGTGGTGTCTGGTAGTGGAGGGTAGAACCATGGCCTCTATGTTCAGAAGTGGTGTCTGGTAGTGGAGGGTAGAACCATGGCCTCTAAGATCTGAAGTGGTGTCTGGTAGTGGAGGGTAGAACCATGGCCTCTAAGGTCTGAAGTGGTGTCTGGTAGTGGAGGGTAGAACCATGACCTCTAAGGTCTGAAGTGGTGTCTGGTAGTGGAGGGTAGAACCATGACCTCTAAGGTCTGAAGTGGTGTCTGGTAGTGGAGGGTAGAACTATGGCCTCTAATGTCTGAGCTGATGAAATATACTACCACTGAGATACACCACATGACCAAAAGTATGTGGACACCTGCTCGTAGAACATCTCAGTCCAAACTCATGGGCATTAATATGGAGTTGCGGGGACTTGCTTCCATTCAGCCGCAAGAGCATTTGTGAGTTTGGGCACTGATGTTCATCCCAAAGGTTTTCGATGGAGTTGAGGTCAGGGCTCTGTGTAGGTCAGTCAAGTTCTTCCACACCGATATTAACAAACCATTTCTGTATGGACCACGCTTTGTGCACGGGGGGCATTGTCATGCTGAAACAGGTAACGGCCTTCCCCAAACTTTTGCCACAAAGTTGGAAGAATATAATCGTCTAGAATGTCATTGTATCCTGTAGTGTTAAGTTTTCCCTTCAATGGAACTAAGGGGCCTAACCCGAACCATGAAAAACAGCCCCAGACCATTATTCCTCCTCCACCAAACCTTACAGTGTGCAGGTAGGGCTCTCCTTGTTTTCGCCAAACCCAGATTCATTCCTCGGACTGCCAGATGGTGAAGTGTGATTCATCACTCCAGAGAACACGTTTCCACTGCTCCAATGGCGGTGAGCTTTACACCACTCCAGCTGATGCTTGGCATTGTACATGGTGATCTTAGGCTTGTGTGCGGCTGCTCGGCCATGGAAACCTGTGTGTGTGTGTGTGTGTGTGTGTGTGTGTGTGTGTGTGTGTGTGTGTGTGTGTGTGTGTGTGTGTGTGTGTGTGTGTGTGTGTGTGTGTGTGTGTGTGTGTGTGTGTGTGTGTGTGTGTGTGCGTGTGCCTGTGTGTGTGTACACGTTGTACTATACTTATTAGTACCAAAAGTTCTAAACCAACTAAAATTCAGAGAAATGAGAACATTTTGCCAGTCCTCACTTGTAAGAAGGCTATTTTAGGCGTAGGGGTTAAGTTTAGGGTTATGGTTAGGTTTAGGGTTATGGAAATAGGATTTTTTAAGGGAATCAATTGTTGGTCCACAAAAAGTCCTCATAAGACATAGCTGTGTGTGGGGGGGTTAACATTGGGAATTCTTAAATGTCATGATTGGCATTTTTCTCCTCTCTGTGTGTATGAAAACAGCCAACTCCTGGGGACAGCCCTACTCTCTCTAGCTATCTGTTCAAAACCATTTAGTAGTGGATGCCGTCTGGACGGGGCTGTTTATACTGGCAATAATGCTACATCAGCACAGCCCCCTGTCAATCAAAGACCAGTGAGGTCCCTGCTTTCTCTCTCTGTCTATCTCTCTGCAGGGGTCCCAGCAGGTGAATGACAAGGGGGCCACAGGGACAGGCAGGGCCTGGCTGCCACTCATAAAGGCCTGTTATTAGTGACCCATGCAGTTCAAACCACTCAGCATGATGGGTAGTGGTAGTGTATATAAGAAATGTGCAAGAACACACTACTCATAAAATGTAGTAAAACACTTTTAGCCTAGCTCGGGAAGTGGAGAAGTCATAGAACGTCAAAAAAGCAAAGACGTCTGATGTGGCTAATTAAGTGAAACGTTTCACCCTGCAGAAAGCCAAGAAGCTTAGCTAGCCCACTTAAAATGTATACAGTTAGTAAGAAATGACTTCTACCCTACTTGGCTAGCTACTATAGCACTGCCATATCAATAACCTGTCTCCAAAAATGACAGGGTGTCTTCGATTTTGTTTACATGTTATCATTGTGCTGGGGTACCACTTTATATGGAATGTATATCTCTATGCTAATATTACACATCCTTTGAGTAGTGTACTGAGCAAGAAGAAGAGAGGTACTTAGACATACAGTATTCCAGACTAGAGACACTTAGACATACATTATTCCAGACTAGAGGCGCTTAGACATACATTATTCCAGACTAGAGGCGCTTAGACATACATTATTCCAGACTAGAGGCACTTATGCATACAGTATTCCAGACTAGAGACACTTAGACATACATTATTCCAGATAAGAGGCGCTTAGACATACATTATTCCAGATTAGAGGCGCTTAGACATACATTATTCCAGACTAGAGGCACTTATGCATACAGTATTCCAGACTAGAGACACTTAGACATACATTATTCCAGACTAGAGGCACTTAGACATACATTATTCCAGACTAGAGGCGCTTAGACATACATTATTCCAGATTAGAGGCGCTTTGACATACATTATTCCAGACTAGAGGCACTTATGCATACAGTATTCCAGACTAGAGACACTTAGACATACATTATTCCAGACTAGAGGCGCTTAGACATACATTATTCCAGACTAGAGGCACTTATGCATACAGTATTCCAGACTAGAGACACTTAGACATTCAGTATTCCAGACTAGAGGTGTTTAGACTAGAGGTCGACCGATTATGATTTTTCAATGCCGATACCGATACTGATTATTGGAGGACCAAAAAAAGGCGATACCGATTAATCGCGCACCCCGCTAACTAGCTAGCCATTTCACATCGGTTACACCAGCCTAATCTCGGGAGTTGATAGGCTTGAAGTCATAAACAGCGCTGCTGGCAAAACGCACTGAAGTTCTGTTTGAATGAATGCTTATGAGTCTGCTGCTGCCACCACCGCTCAGTCAGACTGCTCTCTCAAATCATATACTTAATAATAACATAATAACACGCAGAAATACGAGCCTTAGGTCATTAATATGGTCGAATCATCTCGAAAACAAGACGTTTATTCATTCAGTGAAATACGGAACCGTTCCGTATTTTATTTAACGGGTGGCATCCATAAGTCTAAATATTCCTGTTACATTGCACAACCTTCAATGTTATGTCATAATTACGTAACATTCTGGCAAATTAGGTGGCCCTAACTGTTGCATATACCCTGACTCTGCATGCAATGAATGCAAGAGAAGTGACACAATTTCACCTGGTTAATTTGCCTGCTAACCTGGATTTATTTTAGCTAAATATATATACTTCTGTGTATTGATTTTAAGATAGGCATTGATGTTTATGGTTAGGTACACGTTGGAGCAACGACAGTCCTTTTTCGCGAATACGCACCGCATCGATTATATGCAACTCAGGACACGCTAGAGTAATATCATCAACCATGTGTAGTTAACTAGTGATTATGATTAATTGATTGATTGATTGTTTTTTATAAGATAAGTTTAATGCTAGCTATCAACTTACCTTGGCTTACTGCATTCGAGTAACAGGCAGGCAATGTAATCGGGTGGTTAGAGCGTTGGACTAGTTAACTATAAGGTTGCAAAATTGAATCCCCGAGCTGACAAGGTAAAAATCTGTCGTTCTGCCCCTGAACAAGGCAGTTAAAACCTGTATTTTCATTTTTTGAAAAAAAAAAAAATTCTGTTTTAAACAGGATATTTTGTCAGGACTAGATGCTAGAATATATGTATAATTGACAGCTTTGGATAGAAAACATTCTAACGTTTCCAAAACTGTAAAGATACTGTCTGTGAGTATAACAGAACTGATGTTGCAGGCGAAAGCCTGAGAAAAATCCAATCCGGAAGTGCCTCATGTTTTGAAAGCGCTGCGTTCCAATGAGTCCCTATTGAGCTGTGAATGTGCTATCAACCAGCTTACGCTTTCTACGTATTCCCCAAGGTGTCTACAGCATTGTGCCGTAGTTTTACGCATTAATGTTGAAGAATAGCCGTAGGCGGCTACATTGCATAAGTGGTCATCTGATGGCTCCCAGGGTGACTCTCGTGTAAAATACAGAGGTAGCCATTACTCCAATCGGTCCTACTGAAAAACTAATTGTCACGACGGATATATTATCAAATAGATATTTGAAAAACACCTTGAGGATTGATTATAAACAACGTTTGCCATGTTTCTGTCGATATTATGGAGCTAATTTGGAATATTTTTTGCCGTTTTCGTGACTGCAATTTCCGGTCGATTTCTCAGCCAAACGTGAAGAACAAACGGAGCTATTTCGCCTACAAAAATAATCTTTTTGGAAAAAAGGAACATTGGCAAGCTAACTGGGAGTCTCGTGAGTGAAAACATCCAAAGCTCTTCAATGGTAAATTATTTAATTTGATTGCTTTTCTGATTTCCGTGACCAAGTTACCTGCTGTGTCTCAATATATTTCATTTGTGATTTTTATGAATAGGAATATTTTCTAGGGATATTTATGTCCGTTGCATGCGGGATAGGGAGTCAGTAGAGGTTTTAACCCACCGTTCCTAGGCCGTCAGTGAAAATAAGAATGTGTTCTTAACCGACTTGCCTTGTTAAATAAAGATTAAATAAAGGTGTAATATATATATATATATATATATATATATACAAAATAGGCCAAATTGGTGTCCAAAAATACAGATTTCCGATTGTTATGAAAACTTGAAATCGGCCCTAATTAATCGGCCATTCCGATTAATCGGTCGACCTCTAACTTAGACATACAGTATTCCAGAGTAAAGGCACTTAGACATACAGTATTCCAGACTAGAGGTGCTTAGACATACAGTATTCCAGAATTATTCCAGTCTGGGAATGTTGTACCTAACATCGACTTACTTCCTATTTGCACATGTGGGAAAAAAGTGTCTTAGCCTGTTTGTCATTGTCAGTTTTCTCTCTACTCTCACACCACCTTCCCTCCCTCCCATTGTGTTGTCACATAGAAAAGCATGTGGTTCTATCTCTGTATGTTTCTGCCAACAGAAGGACCATGTCACACCATGTTAGAACTGGACTTGTATCTGACCACGAGGCCTGCGGTGCTGTGACACGGGGACAGAGAGAGGCGGAATGACACACCACAGAGCAGACGCACACAGACAACACACGCTTCACCACACATACGCACGCACACACAACACACAACGCCATGCAGCAGTCACACTGTGACCCAATGTAACCTCCCCAGGCCATATGACCAGCACCATAGAGAGATTGAGACAAGCTGTCACATCACATAGCAGGCTGGCAGAACAACTAGTAGTAGACTAAACTGCTGAGAGAGGGAGGGAGGGAGGGAGGGAGTAACTAACATCAGTAGACTACACTGCTGAGGGAGGGAGGGAAGGAGGGAGGGCTGAGGGAAGAAAAGAAGGAGGGAGAGAGTGAGGGAGGGCTGAGGGAAGGAAGGAGTAACTAACAGCAGTAGATTACACTGCTGAGGGAGGGAGGGAGGGAGGGAGGGAGGGAGGGAGGGAGGGAGGGAGGGAGGGAGGGAGGGAGGGAGGGAGGGAGGGAGGAGGGAGGGAGGGAGGGAGGGGGGAGGGAGGGAGGGAGGGAGTAACTAACATCAGTAGACTACACTGCTGAGGGAGGGGGAGGGAGGGAGGGAGGGAGGGAGGGAGGGAGGGAGGGAGGGAGGGAGGGAGGGAGGGAGGGAGGGAGGGAGGGAGGGAGGGAGGAGGGAGGGAGGGAGGGAGTAACTAACATCAGTAGACTACACTGCTGAGGGAGGGAGGGAAGGAGGGAGGGCTGAGGGAAGGAAGGAGTAACTAACAGCAGTAGATTACACTGCTGAGGGAGGGAGGGAGATAAGGGAGGGAGGGAGGGGGAGGGAGGGAGGGAGGGAGGGAGGGAGGGAGGGAGGGAGGGAGGGAGGGAGGGAGGGAGGGAGGGAGGGAGGGAGGGAGGGAGGAAGAAAAGGGGGATAGGAAGAGAGAAGTAAGGGAGAGGGGGAAGAAAGAGAAAAAGAGACCGGGAGGAGCAGGGTGTTTCGTTAACGGAAATATTCAAAGCTTTCGAGACAACCTCACCATCATAATTCCGTGGAGGAATTAATTTTGGCATACAATAAGTCCAATATCAACAAACACACTAATCCTTCCCACTGGTTAATGTGTGCAATCCATTTTCCCAATGTCCACGCTAGGCTGAAAACATCTATTGGAGAAATCAACAGAGAGTAAGCAATGATGAGCCCAAGAGTACACAGACTGACAGTCGCTGGGCATAAACGGACACCGATGTTTAGTACAGTACAGTGTCATTGTCAGATGATGCAAGGCACTGACACCATTACTGAGTATGCTACAGTATGCACCAGAGAGAGAACTGAGTGAAATATTAAACAACCACAGGACCGAGTACATAGTGCATTTACTCTAACTGAAGAAAATGTTACTCTGCCACAGATAACATTTGGTCCCATTTTAAAAAGAGTAAATGTACTCAATTTAGTGTTGATATTTAACTCTGTGTCATTGCATTGTACAGTACGACTTGAAAATAACTCTTTAGCTTTTTGAACTCTCTGCAGTGTTGTTCAGTATTCTAGAGTTAATTAATTACAGTAATGTTTACCCTCAAAATATAATAGCAATAGTTAATGACACTCCATTGAGGTCAAACTCAACACTATTTTGTAGTTTAAGGTTTTAAGTTTGAGGTTTAAGGGTGCAAAGTCAAATTTACATTTGTCTTAACATGCAATGTGACATCCAATCATTGTTGGTATTAATGTAAGAGGAAGGATGAGCAGCAATGTGACATCCAATCATTGTTGGTATTAATGTAAGAGGAAGGATGTGCAGCAATGTGACATCCAATCATTGTTGGTATTAATGTAAGAGGAAGGATGAGCAGCAATGTGACATCCAATCATTGTTGGTATTAATGTAAGAGGAAGGATGTGCAGCAATGTGACATCCAATCATTGTTGGTATTAATGTAAGAGGAAGGATGCGCAGCAATGTGACATCCAATCATTGTTGGTATTAATGTAAGAGGAAGGATGAGCAGCAATGTGACATCCAATCATTGTTGGTATTAATGTAAGAGGAAGGATGCGCAGCAATGTGACATCCAATCATTGTTGGTATTAATGTTAGAGGAAGGATGCACAGCAATGTGACATCCAATCATTGTTGGTATTAATGTAAGAGGAAGGATGTGCAGCAATGTGACATCCAATCATTGTTGGTATTAATGTAAGAGGAAGGATGAGCAGCAATGTGACATCCAATCATTGTTGGTATTAATGTAAGAGGAAGGATGTGCAGCAATGTGACATCCAATCATTGTTGGTATTAATGTAAGAGGAAGGATGTGCAGCAATGTGACATCCAATCATTGTTGGTATTAATGTAAGAGGAAGGATGAGCAGCAATGTGACATCCAATCATTGTTGGTATTAATGTAAGAGGAAGGATGTGCAGCAATGTGACATCCAATCATTGTTGGTATTAATGTAAGAGGAAGGATGCGCAGCAATGTGACATCCAATCATTGTTGGTATTAATGTAAGAGGAAGGATGAGCAGCAATGTGACATCCAATCATTGTTGGTATTAATGTAAGAGGAAGGATGAGCAGCAATGTGACATCCAATCATTGTTGGTATTAATGTAAGAGGAAGGATGCGCAGCAATGTGACATCCAATCATTGTTGGTATTAATGTAAGAGGAAGGATGTGCAGCAATGTGACATCCAATCATTGTTGTTATTAATGTAAGAGGAAGGATGAGCAGCAATGTGACATCCAATCATTGTTGGTATTAATGTAAGAGGAAGGATGCGCAGCAATGTGACATCCAATCATTGTTGGTATTAATGTAAGAGGAAGGATGTGCAGCAATGTGACATCCAATCATTGTTGGTATTAATGTAAGAGGAAGGATGCGCAGCAATGTGACATCCAATCATTGTTGGTATTAATGTAAGAGGAAGGATGTGCAGCAATGTGACATCCAATCATTGTTGGTATTAATGTAAGAGGAAGGATGTGCAGCAATGTGACATCCAATCATTGTTGGTATTAATATAAGAGGAAGGATGAGCAGCAATGTGACATCCAATCATTGTTGGTATTAATGTAAGAGGAAGGATGAGCAGCAATGTGACATCCAATCATTGTTGGTATTAATGTAAGAGGAAGGATGTGCAGCAATGTGACATCCAATCATTGTTGGTATTAATGTAAGAGGAAGGATGAGCAGCAATGTGACATCCAATCATTGTTGGTATTAATGTAAGAGGAAGGATGTGCAGCAATGTGACATCCAATCATTGTTGGTATTAATGTAAGAGGAAGGATGCGCAGCAATGTGACATCCAATCATTGTTGGTATTAATGTAAGAGGAAGGATGAGCAGCAATGTGACATCCAATCATTGTTGGTATTAATGTAAGAGGAAGGATGCGCAGCAATGTGACATCCAATCATTGTTGGTATTAATGTTAGAGGAAGGATGCACAGCAATGTGACATCCAATCATTGTTGGTATTAATGTAAGAGGAAGGATGTGCAGCAATGTGACATCCAATCATTGTTGGTATTAATGTAAGAGGAAGGATGAGCAGCAATGTGACATCCAATCATTGTTGGTATTAATGTAAGAGGAAGGATGTGCAGCAATGTGACATCCAATCATTGTTGGTATTAATGTAAGAGGAAGGATGTGCAGCAATGTGACATCCAATCATTGTTGGTATTAATGTAAGAGGAAGGATGAGCAGCAATGTGACATCCAATCATTGTTGGTATTAATGTAAGAGGAAGGATGTGCAGCAATGTGACATCCAATCATTGTTGGTATTAATGTAAGAGGAAGGATGCGCAGCAATGTGACATCCAATCATTGTTGGTATTAATGTAAGAGGAAGGATGAGCAGCAATGTGACATCCAATCATTGTTGGTATTAATGTAAGAGGAAGGATGAGCAGCAATGTGACATCCAATCATTGTTGGTATTAATGTAAGAGGAAGGATGCGCAGCAATGTGACATCCAATCATTGTTGGTATTAATGTAAGAGGAAGGATGTGCAGCAATGTGACATCCAATCATTGTTGTTATTAATGTAAGAGGAAGGATGAGCAGCAATGTGACATCCAATCATTGTTGGTATTAATGTAAGAGGAAGGATGCGCAGCAATGTGACATCCAATCATTGTTGGTATTAATGTAAGAGGAAGGATGTGCAGCAATGTGACATCCAATCATTGTTGGTATTAATGTAAGAGGAAGGATGCGCAGCAATGTGACATCCAATCATTGTTGGTATTAATGTAAGAGGAAGGATGTGCAGCAATGTGACATCCAATCATTGTTGGTATTAATGTAAGAGGAAGGATGTGCAGCAATGTGACATCCAATCATTGTTGGTATTAATGTAAGAGGAAGGATGAGCAGCAATGTGACATCCAATCATTGTTGGTATTAATGTAAGAGGAAGGATGAGCAGCAATGTGACATCCAATCATTGTTGGTATTAATGTAAGAGGAAGGATGTGCAGCAATGTGACATCCAATCATTGTTGGTATTAATGTAAGAGGAAGGATGAGCAGCAATGTGACATCCAATTATTGTTGGTATTAATGTAAGAGGAAGGATGTGCAGCAATGTGACATCCAATCATTGTTGGTATTAATGTAAGAGGAAGGATGCGCAGCAATGTGACATCCAATCATTGTTGGTATTAATGTAAGAGGAAGGATGTGCAGCAATGTGACATCCAATCATTGTTGGTATTAATGTAAGAGGAAGGATGAGCAGCAATGTGACATCCAATCATTGTTGGTATTAATGTAAGAGGAAGGATGTGCAGCAATGTGACATCCAATCATTGTTGGTATTAATGTAAGAGGAAGGATGTGCAGCAATGTGACATCCAATCATTGTTGGTATTAATGTAAGAGGAAGGATGAGCAGCAATGTGACATCCAATCATTGTTGGTATTAATGTAAGAGGAAGGATGTGCAGCAATGTGACATCCAATCATTGTTGGTATTAATGTAAGAGGAAGGATGCGCAGCAATGTGACATCCAATCATTGTTGGTATTAATGTAAGAGGAAGGATGAGCAGCAATGTGACATCCAATCATTGTTGGTATTAATGTAAGAGGAAGGATGAGCAGCAATGTGACATCCAATCATTGTTGGTATTAATGTAAGAGGAAGGATGCGCAGCAATGTGACATCCAATCATTGTTGGTATTAATGTAAGAGGAAGGATGTGCAGCAATGTGACATCCAATCATTGTTGTTATTAATGTAAGAGGAAGGATGAGCAGCAATGTGACATCCAATCATTGTTGGTATTAATGTAAGAGGAAGGATGCGCAGCAATGTGACATCCAATCATTGTTGGTATTAATGTAAGAGGAAGGATGTGCAGCAATGTGACATCCAATCATTGTTGGTATTAATGTAAGAGGAAGGATGTGCAGCAATGTGACATCCAATCATTGTTGGTATTAATGTAAGAGGAAGGATGAGCAGCAATGTGACATCCAATCATTGTTGGTATTAATGTTAGAGGAAGGATGCGCAGCAATGTGACATCCAATCATTGTTGGTATTAATGTAAGAGGAAGGATGAGCAGCAATGTGACATCCAATCATTGTTGGTATTAATGTTAGAGGAAGGATGCACAGCAATGTGACATCCAATCATTGTTGGTATTAATGTAAGAGGAAGGATGTGCAGCAATGTGACATCCAATCATTGTTGGTATTAATGTAAGAGGAAGGATGAGCAGCAATGTGACATCCAATCATTGTTGGTATTAATGTAAGAGGAAGGATGTGCAGCAATGTGACATCCAATCATTGTTGGTATTAATGTAAGAGGAAGGATGTGCAGCAATGTGACATCCAATCATTGTTGGTATTAATGTAAGAGGAAGGATGAGCAGCAATGTGACATCCAATCATTGTTGGTATTAATGTAAGAGGAAGGATGTGCAGCAATGTGACATCCAATCATTGTTGGTATTAATGTAAGAGGAAGGATGCGCAGCAATGTGACATCCAATCATTGTTGGTATTAATGTAAGAGGAAGGATGAGCAGCAATGTGACATCCAATCATTGTTGGTATTAATGTAAGAGGAAGGATGAGCAGCAATGTGACATCCAATCATTGTTGGTATTAATGTAAGAGGAAGGATGCGCAGCAATGTGACATCCAATCATTGTTGGTATTAATGTAAGAGGAAGGATGTGCAGCAATGTGACATCCAATCATTGTTGTTATTAATGTAAGAGGAAGGATGAGCAGCAATGTGACATCCAATCATTGTTGGTATTAATGTAAGAGGAAGGATGCGCAGCAATGTGACATCCAATCATTGTTGGTATTAATGTAAGAGGAAGGATGTGCAGCAATGTGACATCCAATCATTGTTGGTATTAATGTAAGAGGAAGGATGCGCAGCAATGTGACATCCAATCATTGTTGGTATTAATGTAAGAGGAAGGATGTGCAGCAATGTGACATCCAATCATTGTTGGTATTAATGTAAGAGGAAGGATGTGCAGCAATGTGACATCCAATCATTGTTGGTATTAATGTAAGAGGAAGGATGAGCAGCAATGTGACATCCAATCATTGTTGGTATTAATGTAAGAGGAAGGATGAGCAGCAATGTGACATCCAATCATTGTTGGTATTAATGTAAGAGGAAGGATGTGCAGCAATGTGACATCCAATCATTGTTGGTATTAATGTAAGAGGAAGGATGTGCAGCAATGTGACATCCAATCATTGTTGGTATTAATGTAAGAGGAAGGATGAGCAGCAATGTGACATCCAATCATTGTTGGTATTAATGTTAGAGGAAGGATGTGCAGCAATGTGACATCCAATCATTGTTGGTATTAATGTAAGAGGAAGGATGTACAGCAATGTGACATCCAATCATTGTTGGTATTAATGTAAGAGGAAGGATGAGCAGCAATGTGACATCCAATCATTGTTGGTATTAATGTTAGAGGAAGGATGAGCAGCAATGTGACATCCAATCATTGTTGGTATTAATGTAAGAGGAAGGATGAGCAGAAATGTGACATCCAATCATTGTTGGTATTAATGTAAGAGGAAGGATGAGCAGCAATGTGACATCCAATCATTGTTGGTATTAATGTAAGAGGAAGGATGTGCAGCAATGTGACATCCACTCATTGTTGGTATTAATGTAAGAGGAAGGATGAGCAGCAATGTGACATCCAATCATTGTTGGTATTAATGTAAGAGGAAGGATGAGCAGCAATGTGACATCCAATCATTGTTGGTATTAATGTAAGAGGAAGGATGAGCAGCAATGTGACATCCAATCATTGTTGGTATTAATGTAAGAGGAAGGATGAGCAGCAATGTGACATCCAATCATTGTTGGTATTAATGTAAGAGGAAGGATGAGCAGCAATGTGACATCCAATCATTGTTGGTATTAATGTAAGAGGAAGGATGTGCAGCAATATGACATCCACTCATTGTTGGTATTAGTGTAAGAGGAAGGATGAGCAGCAATGTGACATCCAATCATTGTTGGTATTAATGTAAGAGGAAGGATGAGCAGCAATGTGACATCCAATCATTGTTGGTATTAATGTAAGAGGAAGGATGAGCAGCAATGTGACATCCAATCATTGTTGGTATTAATGTAAGAGGAAGGATGAGCAGCAATGTGACATCCAATCATTGTTGGTATTAATGTAAGAGGAAGGATGAGCAGCAATGTGACATCCAATCATTGTTGGTATTAATGTAAGAGGAAGGATGAGCAGCAATGTGACATCCAATCATTGTTGGTATTAATGTAAGAGGAAGGATGTGCAGCAATATGACATCCACTCATTGTTGGTATTAATGTAAGAGGAAGGATGAGCAGCAATGTGACATCCAATCATTGTTGGTATTAATGTAAGAGGAAGGATGTGCAGCAATGTGACATCCAATCATTGTTGGTATTAATGTAAGAGGAAGGATGTGCAGCAATGTGACATCCAATCATTGTTGGTATTAATGTAAGAGGAAGGATGTGCAGCAATGTGACATCCAATCATTGTTGGTATTAATGTAAGAGGAAGGATGAGCAGCAATGTGACATCCAATCATTGTTGGTATTAATGTAAGAGGAAGGATGTGCAGCAATGTGACATCCAATCATTGTTGGTATTAATGTTAGAGGAAGGATGTGCAGCAATGTGACATCCAATCATTGTTGGTATTAATGTAAGAGGAAGGATGAGCAGCAATGTGACATCCAATCATTGTTGGTATTAATGTAAGAGGAAGGATGAGCAGAAATGTGACATCCAATCATTGTTGGTATTAATGTAAGAGGAAGGATGAGCAGAAATGTGACATCCAATCATTGTTGGTATTAATGTAAGAGGAAGGATGAGCAGCAATGTGACATCCAATCATTGTTGGTATTAATGTAAGAGGAAGGATGAGCAGAAATGTGACATCCAATCATTGTTGGTATTAATGTAAGAGGAAGGATGTGCAGCAATGTGACATCCAATCATTGTTGGTATTAATGTAAGAGGAAGGATGTGCAGCAATGTGACATCCAATCATTGTTGGTATTAATGTAAGAGGAAGGATGAGCAGCAATGTGACATCCAATCATTGTTGGTATTAATGTAAGAGGAAGGATGAGCAGCAATGTGACATCCAATCATTGTTGGTATTAATGTAAGAGGAAGGATGAGCAGAAATGTGACATCCAATCATTGTTGGTATTAATGTAAGAGGAAGGATGAGCAGAAATGTGACATCCAATCATTGTTGGTATTAATGTAAGAGGAAGGATGAGCAGCAATGTGACATCCAATCATTGTTGGTATTAATGTAAGAGGAAGGATGAGCAGAAATGTGACATCCAATCATTGTTGGTATTAATGTAAGAGGAAGGATGAGCAGCAATGTGACATCCAATCATTGTTGGTATTAATGTAAGAGGAAGGATGTGCAGCAATGTGACATCCACTCATTGTTGGTATTAATGTAAGAGGAAGGATGAGCAGCAATGTGACATCCAATCATTGTTGGTATTAATGTAAGAGGAAGGATGAGCAGCAATGTGACATCCAATCATTGTTGGTATTAATGTAAGAGGAAGGATGAGCAGCAATGTGACATCCAATCATTGTTGGTATTAATGTAAGAGGAAGGATGAGCAGCAATGTGACATCCAATCATTGTTGGTATTAATGTAAGAGGAAGGATGAGCAGCAATGTGACATCCAATCATTGTTGGTATTAATGTAAGAGGAAGGATGTGCAGCAATATGACATCCACTCATTGTTGGTATTAGTGTAAGAGGAAGGATGAGCAGCAATGTGACATCCAATCATTGTTGGTATTAATGTAAGAGGAAGGATGAGCAGCAATGTGACATCCAATCATTGTTGGTATTAATGTAAGAGGAAGGATGAGCAGCAATGTGACATCCAATCATTGTTGGTATTAATGTAAGAGGAAGGATGAGCAGCAATGTGACATCCAATCATTGTTGGTATTAATGTAAGAGGAAGGATGAGCAGCAATGTGACATCCAATCATTGTTGGTATTAATGTAAGAGGAAGGATGAGCAGCAATGTGACATCCAATCATTGTTGGTATTAATGTAAGAGGAAGGATGTGCAGCAATATGACATCCACTCATTGTTGGTATTAATGTAAGAGGAAGGATGAGCAGCAATGTGACATCCAATCATTGTTGGTATTAATGTAAGAGGAAGGATGTGCAGCAATGTGACATCCAATCATTGTTGGTATTAATGTAAGAGGAAGGATGTGCAGCAATGTGACATCCAATCATTGTTGGTATTAATGTAAGAGGAAGGATGTGCAGCAATGTGACATCCAATCATTGTTGGTATTAATGTAAGAGGAAGGATGAGCAGCAATGTGACATCCAATCATTGTTGGTATTAATGTAAGAGGAAGGATGTGCAGCAATGTGACATCCAATCATTGTTGGTATTAATGTTAGAGGAAGGATGTGCAGCAATGTGACATCCAATCATTGTTGGTATTAATGTAAGAGGAAGGATGAGCAGCAATGTGACATCCAATCATTGTTGGTATTAATGTAAGAGGAAGGATGAGCAGAAATGTGACATCCAATCATTGTTGGTATTAATGTAAGAGGAAGGATGAGCAGAAATGTGACATCCAATCATTGTTGGTATTAATGTAAGAGGAAGGATGAGCAGCAATGTGACATCCAATCATTGTTGGTATTAATGTAAGAGGAAGGATGAGCAGAAATGTGACATCCAATCATTGTTGGTATTAATGTAAGAGGAAGGATGTGCAGCAATGTGACATCCAATCATTGTTGGTATTAATGTAAGAGGAAGGATGTGCAGCAATGTGACATCCAATCATTGTTGGTATTAATGTAAGAGGAAGGATGAGCAGCAATGTGACATCCAATCATTGTTGGTATTAATGTAAGAGGAAGGATGAGCAGCAATGTGACATCCAATCATTGTTGGTATTAATGTAAGAGGAAGGATGAGCAGAAATGTGACATCCAATCATTGTTGGTATTAATGTAAGAGGAAGGATGAGCAGAAATGTGACATCCAATCATTGTTGGTATTAATGTAAGAGGAAGGATGAGCAGCAATGTGACATCCAATCATTGTTGGTATTAATGTAAGAGGAAGGATGAGCAGAAATGTGACATCCAATCATTGTTGGTATTAATGTAAGAGGAAGGATGAGCAGAAATGTGACATCCAATCATTGTTGGTATTAATGTAAGAGGAAGGATGTGCAGCAATGTGACATCACCGACAACTTACATTCTAACTGCATTTCAGAGCAGGGTGAAAGGTATGAGACTACAGACTACCTACATCATGTCAACTGGAACAGCCTTCTCAGTAACGGTTGCAATACATCCAACCACTTACAGGTTAGAATACATTAGGAACATCTATGTTCACTATCATCGTGTAGCATCAGATCAAAAACAATCAATGTACATGTGAAAACACAGATATTGAAACAAACAGTTCTAAAAAAACAAGCTGTAATGCTGGGAAATATGACAATGACACCCCTTCCACATCTGTGGATACGCCATAGTTTTAACTCCCGAACTCTGGTTACTCTTATGGAGTTAAGGGGACTCTGTCCCAATGAACATCAGTTAAAAACACTAACTCCAGGCAGCGCATAACTCTGCTGAGGGTTAAGCTAACTCCCAGTAAAGTCAATTTAACATAAAAAAAATAGAATTTACTCTGTGATTTCAACTCTCCTTGATGTGCTGTGTAGAACATGAAAGAGTCTAGTTTAAAAACGTGAAAACAAATGATTGTAACACCTAACCTGCAGAAAGTAAGGACACAGGAAAAGTATTTGTCTTCAGCTCAAGGTGTAAGTTATGTAATACAATATGCAGTAAACGCTAACACTCAGGGAAAGGAAGCCTGCCACTACCTTGCACTCCAGACAAGGAGAACGAATCAAGGAGCAAACTGAAGTAGAGAGGACATTCCTCCACTCTGGATGGACAATGGAAAAATGATTCAGAGATGCTTCTTTATTATGACAACCAACGTGTTTTGGCCTGAGTGTTATGTGTTGATACCTTAATCAGGGTTTTGTCCTGAGTGTTATGTGTTGATACCCTCTTCAGGGTTTTGGCATGAGTGTTATGTGTTGATACCCTCTTCAGGGTTTTGTCCTGAGTGTTATGTGTTGATACCCTCTTCAGGGTTTTGTCCTGAGTGTTATGTGTTGATACCCTCTTCAGGGTTTTGTCCTGAGTGTTATGTGTTCATACCCTCTTCAGGGTTTTGTCCTGAGTGTTATGTGTTGATACCCTCTTCAGGGTTTTGTCCTGAGTGTTATGTGTTGATACCCTCTTCAGGGTTTTGTCCTGAGTGGTATGTGTTGATACCTTAATCAGGGTTTTGTCCTGAGTGTTATGTGTTGATACCCTCTTCAGGGTTTTGGCATGAGTGTTATGTGTTGATACCCTCTTCAGGGTTTTGTCCTGAGTGTTATGTGTTGATACCCTCTTCAGGGTTTTGTCCTGAGTGTTATGTGTTGATACCCTCTTCAGGGTTTTGGCATGAGTGTTATGTGTTGATACCCTCTTCAGGGTTTTGGCCTGAGTGTTATGTGTTGATACCCTCTTCAGGGTTTTGGCCTGAGTGTTATGTGTTGATACCCTCTTCAGGGTTTTGGCCTGAGTGTTATGTGTTCATACCCTCTTCAGGGTTTTGTCCTGAGTGTTATGTGTTGATACCTTAATCAGGGTTCTGTCCTGAGTGTTATGTGTTGATACCTTAATCAGGGTTTTGTCCTGAGTGTTATGTGTTGATACCCTCTTCAGGGTTTTGGCCTGAGTGTTATGTGTTGATACCCTCTTCAGGGTTTTGGCCTGAGTGTTATGTGTTCATACCCTCTTCAGGGTTTTGTCCTGAGTGGTATGTGTTGATACCTTAATCAGGGTTTTGTCCTGAGTGTTATGTGTTGATACCCTCTTCAGGGTTTTGGCATGAGTGTTATGTGTTGATACCCTCTTCAGGGTTTTGGCATGAGTGTTATGTGTTGATACCCTCTTCAGGGTTTTGTCCTGAGTGGTATGTGTTGATACCCTCTTCAGGGTTTTGTCCTGAGTGTTATGTGTTGATACCCTCTTCAGGGTTTTGTCCTGAGTGTTATGTGTTGATACCCTCTTTAGGGTTTTGTCCTGAGTGTTATGTGTTGATACCCTCTTCAGGGTTTTGTCCTGCGTGTTATGTGTTGATACCCTCTTCAGGGTTTTCTCCTGAGTGTTATGTGTTGATACCCTCTTCAGGGTTTTGTCCTGAGTGTTATGTGTTGATACCCTCTTCAGGGTTTTGTCCTGAGTGTTATGTGTTGATACCCTCTTCAGGGTTTTGTCCTGAGTGTTATGTGTTGATACCCTCTTCAGGGTTTTGTCCTGAGTGTTATGTGTTGATACCCTCTTCAGGGTTTTGTCCTGAGTGTTATGTGTTGATACCCTCTTCAGGGTTTTGTCCTGAGTGTTATGTGTTGATACCCTCTTCAGGGTTTTGTCCTGAGTGTTATGTGTTGATACCCTCTTCAGGGTTTTGTCCTGAGTGTTATGTGTTGATACCCTCTTCAGGGTTTTGTCCTGAGTGTTATGTGTTGATACCCTCTTCAGGGTTTTGCTCTCAGCACATACGTCATCATACACGTATTAAAGTACACCTACGGTAAGATCAAAATGGAGAGCGCACACTAAATGACTTTAGTTTTTACGGCTCTTGCCAAGCTGTGCTATTAAGAGGATGAGGAAGGGAGTAAGCGGCGAGGGGAGGTTTAAGCGCAGAGCCTTGAAAGGGACTGTCACCTTCCCTGCAGGAGATATCTCAGTACCACCACAAATATTATACAGACAGAGAGACAGCTTATTCTACCGGCATGTCTCTCCACGTGGATTAAGGGATCACACACTCACAGACATGCACAGACAGGCAGACAAGTCACTCCAAATCCAAGGTGATATTCGACGTCTGTGCCAGTCTCAGGACATTGGGAGATGCCTTCAAAAATGGCCACGAGGGGCAACAGTGATTACCATCAAGTAGGGTTGTGGTTTGCTAGGGTGTTGTCGACGGGGATGGCATATGGGAGTAATCTGCGAGCTCCGGCGTAAAGGATTGTGTGTTCAGTTCCAGCGCTAGGCACTTGTTTTTGATGTTTTAACCCGATCCCAAACATTAACCCGAACGTTAACAATTCAGAATGACTGATATTGAAGTCAGACCGTGAAACCTAGTTGCACACATGAATATCTATCAGGTGCCATTCCTAGATACGGTAATAGCCTTATATATGATTGCGGTTGATCGCTCTCTCCCTCGCTCTCCCTCCCCATCTTCATAAAAACAGCCAAGGTAAGTGGATCAACTTCTGAGTGGAACATCTCTATAACTGAAACTGAGAATGACAGAGACTAAGCTTTGCATGCCGACTAGGGGTGTAGAGAGGGTGAGAATCACAGATTGAGCTGCTGATTGCAAACTGAACTATCTAAGCTCATGCTGCTGGTTGAAATTACACTCGAAATGACTTGTTTCAGAGTGCCTTCACCTATTAGTCTTACTGTCTGCTATCTGATGGTAGGTCTCAGTATGACTGGTAGATATAGGCATACAAACATACACACAAAGACACACACACACGCACAAACAATGTGTGCGCACACACACACAACACACACACAACACACACACAACACACACACAAACCCTCCTCCCTTCCCCATATAGGGCTCTGGTCAAAAGTAGTGCACGATATAGGGAATAGGAAGTCATTTGAGACACAGACAGTATAAACCCAGTGTTTGCCGAGGAGTGTTGCCGAGGTATAATAACTTGTGTTCTTGGGAGATCATCCAATGAACACTTGAGATGTCCTCTCCTTTCTCCTCCTATTCTTCCCTCTTTCACCTCCTATTCTTCCCTCTTTCTCCTCCTATTCTTCCCTCTTTCACCTCCTATTCTTCCCTCTTTCACCTCCTATTCTTCCCTCTTTCTCCTCCTATTCTTCCCTCTTTCACCTCCTATTCTTCCCTCTTTCTCCTCCTATTCTTCCCTCTTTCACCTCCTATTCTTCCCTCTTTCACCTCCTATTCTTCCCTCTTTCTCCTCCTATTCTTCCCTCTTTCACATCCTATTCTTCCCTCTTTCTCCTCCTATTCTTCTCTATTTCTCCTCCTATTCTTCCCTCTTTCTCCTCCTATTCTTCCCTATTTCTCCTCCTATTCTTTCCTCTTTCACCTCCTATTCTTCCCTCTTTCTCCTCCTATTCTTCCCTCTTTCTCCTCCTATTCTTCCCTCTTTCTCCTCCTATTCTTCCCTCTTTCTCCTCCTATTCTTCCCTCTTTCACCTCCTATTCTTCCCTATTTCTCCTCCTATTCTTCCCTCTTTCTCCTCCTATTCTTCCCTATTTCACCTCCTATTCTTCTCTATTTCACCTCCTATTCTTCCCTCTTTCACCTCCTATTCTTCCCTCTTTCACCTCCTATTCTTCTCTATTTCACCTCCTATTCTTCCCTCTTTCACCTCCTATTCTTCCCTCTTTCTCTTGCTTATTTTCCTTTTCCTGTCAAGATCTGTGCAGACTCTATATATTCACCCAGAAATACCAAACACTAATAACAATTACTCGGGTCTTTACTTGTTACAGTCTTTTTGCGAAAGGAAAATGTTGTCCTTTTTAAGTTTCTCTGTTCATTCTACATCATTTTGGAGCACCAAGGACAAATCCCCCTTGAGATGAGTTATTGAATACCATTCATGTCATGGGAATGACCTTCAGCTTTACTCCATCCCACAGACAAGCCCCAGCCCTCTTGCTCATTCCATATTTCACTGCTACAGTCCACTGTAGTTACAGAGAAGAAGTCTTGTACTATGTAAAGTGGCTTGGCGGCTGGACAGACTTGTTTGCAAATGCTTGGCCAGATCACTGCTGTGGCTGAGAGCAGAGTGGTGGAGCACTGAGCCAAAACCAACAGATGGGACAGAGCAACAGAGCAGAGGAAGCCAGCGCTGCTTTAGTGTTGGTCCCCTGCACCATGCCGAGGGGGTGGCCCTCCTCTGACTGACACACACACACACGTGCACACACCATGCCAAGCGGGTGTCCCTACTCTGAGACCACTGACCACTTGGCGGCACATCCACTGGTACCATGCCAGGGAGAGGGGGAGAGGTAGAGAGAGAGAGAGTGAGAAAGAGAGAGAAAGAGAGGGAAAGAGAGAATAAAGAGAAAGAGAGAGAGAGAACGAGAAAGAAAAAAAATTGAGAAAGATAATCATTTAACAACAAGTGACCCCCACTCCTACCATTACAAAGTGTTCAAATGCCAAGAGGTGACCATAGAAGAGAGTCCACTCAGCCAGCTGGTTCTGAGGCTCAGATCACTAACCCCTACCAACCCAACAAAGCCTCAGGACAGCACTCAGACAATCTGACCAAATGACCAACCAAACTATCACAAAGCAAAATGAAAAATGTATTGGAAATACTATTTGGCTCTAAATAGACAGTATACGGTGTGACCACTGTGACTGATAGAAAACTGAGGAAAATATTGACTATGTACAGACTCAGTGAGCACAGCCTGACCATTGAGACCGGTCGCCATAGACAAACTTAGCTGGCCAGAGAGGACAGGCTGTGCTCACTCTGCCCACAGAGAGAGGTCGAGACAGAGCTGTACTTTCTGTCAAATTGAGACAGATATTCGGACATTAAAAATACATTCTTCCTCCGAATTATAAAACAATATAAAGAATTCGAAAACTTAAATAATGAAGATGCATGCTTGGTGACAAAACGAAATGCTGTGTTTTGGCAGCAAAATGTGTGGCCTCCAGAGACAACATGAGAGAAAACCAGTGAAGAAATATAGTGTGATTATTAATATTATTCTCATAATTCTTATTTTCTGTAATTGCTGTTATATTACCACTATTATTACTATGACTTTATTACTAACAGTCTTTTATCTTCTTGTTGGACAAACTTTGCTATAGTTACTTTGACAATGGAAGTGTTTACTTTCCATGTCAACAAAGTATTTTGACTTGAATTGAGAGAGAAAAAGAGAGAATGAGAGAGAGAAAGAGAAAGAGAAAGAGAGAGCGAGAGAAATTCATGTCGACTAAACTAATGCCAGGGGGAGGAAAGAGATAAACGAAGAGAGGAAGAAAGAAAAACAGTCAGGGGAAAACCACAGTTTCCTCATTCTTCCCCAGGCCTCTGAAGGGCCATAAGACCTTGTGGGTGACCTCTCCCACACAACCCCACCCTCCACATCCTCCACACACTCACATGCTCACACACAACCCCAGCAGCAAGTCATCATGGCCTCACTACTGACTCTGAGAGACAGTCCTGTCAGACTGAAGACAATATATTCACTGTTGTTGTGTGCACTCTATCTGGTTGGCTGGTCTGTGCTGAGCCAGGGGCATGCTGCCCTCTCAGTAAGTGGGAGGAGAAAGGCAAGAAAGAGAAGGGTTGGGTGTGGTGATTCCAATGTGATGCTCAGCCTCTCCTCCCCTCTCCATTCTCACTTCCTACCTCTTCCCTCTGTCATGGTAAATAGGATCTTATATCTGTTCATCATTAACAATGCAGGCCCAGCCCCATCCCCAGACCTACACAGCACCAGCTCTACGTAGCAGAATGCATTATAGTTTTAATCAGCAGATATGATTGCTTTGTCCTCCGTCTGACTGGGGCCCACATGGGGCTTCGCTGGCGCTTCATGACAACTAGCTGTCGAGAGAAAGAGAAATGAAAAGACATAAAAAGGTTTAATGATATTAAATCTGACAGAGCCTATGAATGGGTTTTAAAGGGAAGGGATGGCGGGGAATGGGGGAGAAATCTAATCTGTTTTCCTCTTGTCATAACTTTGGAATTGGAGGCGACTGGGGTGTGGAGAATCGCTTGGTCAGGTCTGGCATCTGTTTATCCCTCTCGATGGTAGGTGCTCTACTACTTTGGCCTGGAGATAAAGGGGATTACTCCAGAAGCCATAAAACCATGCCTGCTTCCCAAATGGTACTCTACTCCCTACATAATGCCCTGGTTCCTGGTCAAAAATATTGCACTAAAAAGGGAATAGGGTGCCATTTGGGAAGCAACCCATGACAGAAACCCTGATGGGGCTCCATGGTGGCACCCACCCAAACAGCTCCGGTCTGGCCAGGCTCTGAACTCTTTCTCCTTCCCCCTGTATTTCCCTGCTCCCGTTTAAATCCCTCTCTTCCTCTCTCTCTCCATGTCTCTCCGGCTCCCTCTCTCTCCCCATTCGTTGTCATATCGTGCCAAAATAATCAAACGTAAATAATTATCCGTGGCTCCCGGGAAGCGGCCTTGTCACTAATTAGAGATGTTTTGTGGGAAGTTGGGAATCGAGGGACATATTTTTCCCTAGTGGGACTTTCTCATCTGGTGCCCCTTGTTATTCTTGTCCAACGTTCACAGCACTACGTGCATACTAAATACTAAAAATACAGATTGTGTTTTTTTTCTCTGGGCTGAGATGTGTCCCAGCTGGCTGTGGCCGTGCTCGTTATTCTGGTGAAAGTGTTTGGCTCCTGGTTTGCCTCATTAGAATGTTTAGACATCAGGGGCTAGAAGAACACAACAGAGCTCCGTGACTCAGAGACAAGGGTCAGGAACCAAGGCCCCACAGGACCACTGTTGTCTCCAGAAGGGAATGGCACACCCCCATGAGTGTCTCTCTCCACCCCCTCCCTCTCCCTCTATGCCTGTGTCCCTTTGCTCTCTCTCTCTAACAATGTTGCAGATGTAGCGAAGAGGAGAAGATAGGAAGAGGAGAGGAGAGGAGAGGAGAGGGAAGAGAAGATAGGGAAGGGAAGGGAAGGGAAGAGGAGTGAAGAGAAGAGAAGAGGAGAGGAGAGGAGAGGAGAGGGAAGAGGAGAGGAGAGGAGTGCTGACTGATCAGTTGAGCCAGTGTCAGTCAAAGCCTCCCTCACAAGGCTTTATGTGAGCTACACCATACAGCTGGCCATGTGCCAGATGTGATGACCTCAAAGGACAATTCTGAGGGGCAGTGTGTACAAACAGCAAGGCAGTATCCAAACACATGTTCATATCATCAGTGCATCTTGCTCTAAACTGTACAAAGATACCGTATCCTTCTAGTCTGAGGGTGGCAGAATTGATAACCTCGAAGAAAAAGCCATGTGTACAGACAGAATCCAAGGCATTTAATACAGTGCAAATAGTTCCAGTCCCAGTGTGTTTGTATCTCTATTGCACATCTCAATGCAGGGAATTCAGCTGACAAGCAGTCAGTTGTGAGGATTCACAAGGGGCATCGTACGAACAGCGATCTGAATCAGCTTCAAACAAAGAGGCAGATCAACCATACACACACACACACACACACACACACACACACACACACACACACACACACACACACACACACACACACACACACACACACACACACACACACACAACCCACAATGTCAACTGCCATTGTCACAAAAAGACAGTGTCTCCAGAACAGATATATATGACTTACCTCTGTTAAACCCAGAGGAGAGGGGAGGACGGCACAGGGTCCAGCACATGTGTTAAACCCAGAGGAGAGGGGAGGACGGCACAGGGTGCAGCACATGTGTTAAACCCAGAGGAGAGGGGAGGACGGCACAGGGTCCAGCACATGTGTTAAACCCAGAGGAGAGGGGAGGACGGCACAGGGTCCAGCACATGTGTTAAACCCAGAGGAGAGGGGAGGACGGCACAGGGTCCAGCACATGTGTTAAACCCAGAGGAGAGGGGAGGACGGCACAGGGTGCAGCACATGTGTTAAACCCAGAGGAGAGGGGAGGACGGCACAGGGTCCAGCACATGTGTTAAACCCAGAGGAGAGGGGAGGACGGCACAGGGTGCAGCACATGTGTTAAACCCAGAGGAGAGGGGAGGACGGCACAGGGTGCAGCACATGTGTTAAACCCAGAGGAGAGGGGAGGACGGCACAGGGTGCAGCACATGTGTTAAACCCAGAGGAGAGGGGAGGACGGCACAGGGTCCAGCACATGTGTTAAACCCAGAGGAGAGGGGAGGACGGCACAGGGTGCAGCACATGTGTTAAACCCAGAGGAGAGGGGAGGACGGCACAGGGTGCAGCACATGTGTTAAACCCAGAGGAGAGGGGAGGACGGCACAGGGTCCAGCACATGTGTTAAACCCAGTGGAGAGGGGAGGACGGCACAGGGTGCAGCACATGTGTTAAACCCAGAGGAGAGGGGAGGAGGGCACAGGGTCCAGCACATGAAAGAAAATAGAAGAACAAAAGATTTCTTTAGCAACATGGAACAGGGACTGGGAAGAAGGAGGGCATGTCTGTTATAATACAGTAGTGAATGATGTGTAGGCCTATGATAATAACAAGGCCCTGAGAGAAGTGAATGATGTGTAGGCCTATGATAATAACAAGGCCCTGAGAGAAGTGAATGATGTGTAGGCCTATGATAATAACAAGGCCCTGAGAGAAGTGAATGATGTGTAGGCCTATGATAATAACAAGGCCCTGAGAGAAGTGAATGATGTGTAGGCCTATGATAATAACAAGGCCCTGAGAGAAGTGAATGATGTGTAGGCCTATGATAATAACAAGGCCCTGAGAGAAGTGAATGATGTGTAGGCCTATGATAATAACAAGGCCCTGAGAGAAGTGAATGATGTGAAGGGCTATGATAATAACAAGGCCCTGAGAGAAGTGAATGATGTGTAGGCCTATGATAATAACAAGGCCCTGAGAGAAGTGAATGATGTGTAGGCCTATGATAATAACAAGGCCCTGAGAGAAGTGAATGATGTGTAGGCCTATGATAATAACAAGGCCCTGAGAGAAGTGAATGATGTGTAGGCCTATGATAATAACAAGGCCCTGAGAGAAGTGAATGATGTGTAGGCCTATGATAATAACAAGGCCCTGAGAGAAGTGAATGATGTGAAGGGCTATGATAATAACAAGGCCCTGAGAGAAGTGAATGATGTGTAGGCCTATGATAATAACAAGGCCCTGAGAGAAGTGAATGATGTGTAGGCCTATGATAATAACAAGGCCCTGAGAGAAGTGAATGATGTGAAGACCTATGATAATAACAAGACCCTGAGAGAAGTGAATGATGTGAAGGGCTATGATAATAACAAGGCCCTGAGAGAAGTGAATGATGTGAAGGCCTATGATAATAACAAGGCCCTGAGAGAAGTGAATGATGTGAAGGCCTATGATAATAACAAGGCCCTGAGAGAAGTGAATGATGTGTAGGCCTATGATAATAACAAGGCCCTGAGAGAAGTCAATGATGTGAAGGCCTATGATAATAACAAGGCCCTGAGAGAAGTGAATGATGTGTAGGCCTATGATAATAACAAGGCCCTGAGAGAAGTGAATGATGTGTAGGCCTATGATAATAACAAGGCCCTGAGAGAAGTGAATGATGTGTAGGCCTATGATAATAACAAGGCCCTGAGAGAAGTGAATGATGTGAAGGGCTATGATAATAACAAGGCCCTGAGAGAAGTGAATGATGTGTAGGCCTATGATAATAACAAGGCCCTGAGAGAAGTGAATGATGTGTAGGCCTATGATAATAACAAGGCCCTGAGAGAAGTGAATGATGTGTAGGCCTATGATAATAACAAGGCCCTGAGAGAAGTGAATGATGTGTAGGCCTATGATAATAACAAGGCCCTGAGAGAAGTGAATGATGTGTAGGCCTATGATAATAACAAGGCCCTGAGAGAAGTGAATGATGTGAAGGGCTATGATAATAACAAGGCCCTGAGAGAAGTGAATGATGTGTAGGCCTATGATAATAACAAGGCCCTGAGAGAAGTGAATGATGTGTAGGCCTATGATAATAACAAGGCCCTGAGAGAAGTGAATGATGTGAAGACCTATGATAATAACAAGACCCTGAGAGAAGTGAATGATGTGAAGGGCTATGATAATAACAAGGCCCTGAGAGAAGTGAATGATGTGTAAGCCTATGATAATAACAAAGGTATGTTTACTGTATTTCATGAGGACATTATTTGGCGGTTGTAGGCCTACACACAATCTATCAGACAGCATATCTATCTGTCTGCTGTCTCCAATCTGGTGACTGTTGTATATGGGCCCTGTCAAATAAAAAAATGAAAGACATTAACCGGAGTGTACATTATAGTGATCATACTGATTCCCTTCACATATTGGACCAACACACACACACACACACACACACACACACACACACACACACACACACACACACACACACACACACACACACACACACACACACACACACACACACACACACACACACACACACACAGACAGATTCCTGTAACACATTGGTCCAACTCCAACCCTTTCTGGAAATCGACAACAGATGCTGGAGACAGGAAAAACAAATCCTAAAATGAAGCCCCATCTGATTGAATACGATCTACACCATAACGTCTGGCTGCGAGCTGGCACACACACACAAACCCACAAGCAAGTTTGTGAACACACACACACAAAACCTGCAATGTCAACCACCATTGTGATAAGTATTAAACCCAACACAGATGGTAAAATTATACAAAATGTTGCCCCTAATTTCCAGCAGTTTCCTGCTGGCAGTAAGTCAGCCGGTTTCCGGACTCAAAACAGAGCTCTTTTAAATGCATTGCAGTCTCTGTATTACATGACGTGTACCACATTTACCCCCCTATTCCCTAAGTAGTCCACTACTTTTAAACAGGGCCCATACGGCTCTAGTCAAAAGTAGTGGAATTTGAAGTGAACGGGGTGCCATTTAGGACGCAACTTTGGCCATGATTCCCTAAAAGACGAGTTAAAACCAATATAATGATAATTGAGCAGTACATTTACTGTGTGTGGGTGTAACATGGCATATGGAGACCTGATTCTGATGAGATAGTATTCTGTGTCCCAAATGGAACCCTATATTCCCTATATAGTGCTCTATCTTTGACCAAGGCCTATGTAGGGAAAAGGGTTCCTCTTGGGACATATGCATCTAGGTTTTAAAAAGGGTAGAAATAACCAATGTTTTAATGCTTGAGTCATGGATAGATCAGTTTGCACATGATCTCAGGGCAGCCATTTTAGTTTTGTGGGTAACGGTAGCGATGGTAACGATTGTTTCTCTGGTTTAATTAGCGCTGTTGGAACAGGCCGGCTGAGGTCAAGATTAAGTGCTGTGATTTATACATTTCCAATATCATCTAGCTAAAGAGAGACTACATTATATGTCTTTTCAGGGAGCAACAAAATATGTAAAAAATAAAAATGACTTGTTCTAATTATATCTAGGACAGGAACGGATGAAAAAAAGTTGAATGTGCATAATAGGCCTTGCATACACTCTGATTCGTACAGGTGCTTTGTTTGCTTTTTTCTTCCCATTCAAACATTGTATGTCAAACTAGAGTGCTGCTTGTGTATGGGAGGTTTTTATATTTCAACTACAATACGATAGGCCAACTTACTCTCTGGACCAGAACATATTCTCTGGGTAATACAAGCTTGTTTAGCTGTCTAATTCAGACATTTTGGAATATAAAATTGTCTGTATGTCTGGCTCGAAATGGTGCAACTGTTTGTAATAATTTCCTGGTTTTGTATAACACATACTGTCATGACTTGATCTGTTTCACCTGTCCCTGTGATTGTCTCCACCCCCTCCAGGTGTCGCTAATTTCCCCCAGTGTATTTATCCCTGTGTTTCCGGTCTCTGACAGTTTGTCTTGTATGTTTAGTCAAGTCAACCAGTGTGTTTTTCCCCGTACTCCTTTTCTATTTTCTTTTGATAGTCTTCCCGGTTTTCCGGGTTCTGCCTGACTCTGGACTACTTTCCCGCCTGCCTGATCATCCTGTACAGCTTATCCCGGCTCCCCGATAACCCTGTTTACCACCTCTGGAACGATATTCGGGGAATCCTGGTACATTCTGGGGTTTTCTTTCTCAGTGCTCGCTTATTTTTGAGCTACAGCCATCTTCGTTTACTTCAGACCAATCGAAGATAGCGTATATTAGTACGTTAATGTTGGGAAGGGCGCTCTCCTGGGCTACGGCAGTTTGGGAGCAACAATCTGCCATTTGTGGTCATCTGGAGGAATTTATGGCAGAGTTGAGAAAGGTATTTGAGTTTCCGGTATCCGGGAGAAAGGTGGCCAGTAAACTGTTTGACTTGCGTCAACTCCCATAGTGTGGCAGACTACGCAGTTGAAATTCACACATGGGCCACCGAGAGTGCCTGGAATCCGGAGTTTCTTTTCAATAGTTTTCTGCACAGATTATCTGAGGAGGTAAAGGATGAGCTAGCTGCTCGGGAACTGCCAGTGGACATCGACTCCCTAATTGCCTTAACCATTAAAATTGATGGACGCCTAAGGGAAGGCAGGAGTAAGAGGTCTGGTCTCGGGCACACTCGTGCACCCGCTATGGCTCGTTCACCTTCAAGGGAAACCTGAAGTTTCCGATGGCAGCTTTTCCGAGAGGATTTGAAGCCACCCGAGCACTCTCGTGAATATACGATGGGTGAGTTGGATACTCCTGAGCCTATGCAGTTGGGAAGAGCTAGGTTATCAGTTGGGGAACGCTCACGGAGGATGAATCGTAACTGTTGTCTGTACTGTGGAGGGGCAGGACATTTTAGCTACCTGCCCTATTAGGAAACCCTTGTCTCTAGTGGGTACCAGTACTATGGTGAGCCAGGCTGGGAGTTCCCTAATTCCCATCACCCGCACACCCTGTTTTGTGCTTGTGCTGTGGGGAGACCAATCTAAGTCTCTCCGAGTGCTCATTGACTCTGGGGCTGATAAAGCTTTATGGATGCCACTATTGCTTCGGAGCTTGGTATTCCCACTCAGCATCTCTCTGTTCCCATGGATGCTGGGGCACTGGACAGATGCTCTATAGAAGAAGTCACCCATAGTACTGGGACCGTTCAATTCCGGGTTTCTGGTAACCAGTGAGACAATACAGTTCCTCCTCATTGCATCTCCCCATGTTCCAGTTGTTTTGGGATTTTCCTGGCTTCAAAAGCACAATCCTGTGATTGACTGGACCACAAGCTCCATCCTGAGTTGAAGCCCATTTTGCCATTCCCACTGCCTTCAAGTAGCACAGCCTTCCCCAAGTCATCTTCCTCAGGATGTTAGCAAGACTGTGGATATCTCTGCTATTCCCACTGACTTCAAGCAGCACAGCCTTCCTCTAGTCATCTTCCTCAGGACGTTAGCAAGACTGTGGATATCTCTGCTATTCCCACTGCCTTCAAGCAGCACAGCCTTCCCCAAGTCATCTTCCTCAGGATGTTAGCAAGACTGTGGATATCTCTGCTATTCCCACTGCCTTCAAGCAGCACAGCCTTCCTCTAGTCATCTTCCTCAGGACGTTAGCAAGACTGTGGATATCTCTGCTATTCCCACTGCCTTCAAGCAGCACAGCCTTCCCCAAGTCATCTTCCTCAGGATGTTAGCAAGACTGTGGATATCTCTGCTATTCCCACTGCCTTCAAGCAGCACAGCCTTCCCCAAGTCATCTTCCTCAGGATGTTAGCAAGACTGTGGATATCTCTGCTATTCCCACTGCCTTCAAGCAGCACAGCCTTCCTCTAGTCGTCTTCCTCAGGATGTTAGCAAGACTGTGGATGTCTCTGCTATTCCTACTGCCTTCAAGCAGCACAGCCTTCCTCAAGTCGTCTTCCTCAGGATGTTAGCAAGACTGTGGATGTCTCTGCTATTTTTTACTGCCTTCAAGCAGCACAGCCATCCCCAAGTCGTCTTCCTCAGGATGTTAGCAAGACTGTGGATGTCTCTGCTATTTTTTACTGCCTTCAAGCAGCACAGCCATCCCCAAGTCGTCTTCCTCAGGATGTTAGCAAGACTGTGGATGTCTCTGCTATTCATACTGCCTTCAAGCAGCACAGCCTTCCTCTAGTCATCTTCCTCAGGACGTTAGCAAGACTGTGGATATCTCTGCTATTCCCACTGCCTTCAAGCAGCACAGCCTTCCCCAAGTCATCTTCCTCAGGATGTTAGCAAGACTGTGGATATCTCTGCTATTCCCACTGCCTTCAAGCAGCACAGCCTTCCTCTAGTCATCTTCCTCAGGACGTTAGCAAGACTGTGGATATCTCTGCTATTCCCACTGCCTTCAAGCAGCACAGCCTTCCCCAAGTCATCTTCCTCAGGATGTTAGCAAGACTGTGGATATCTCTGCTATTCCCACTGCCTTCAAGCAGCACAGCCTTCCCCAAGTCATCTTCCTCAGGATGTTAGCAAGACTGTGGATATCTCTGCTATTCCCACTGCCTTCAAGCAGCACAGCCTTCCTCTAGTCATCTTCCTCAGGACGTTAGCAAGACTGTGGATATCTCTGCTATTCCCACTGCCTTCAAGCAGCACAGCCTTCCCCAAGTCATCTTCCTCAGGATGTTAGCAAGACTGTGGATATCTCTGCTATTCCCACTGCCTTCAAGCAGCACAGCCTTCCCCAAGTCATCTTCCTCAGGATGTTAGCAAGACTGTGGATATCTCTGCTATTCCCACTGCCTTCAAGCAGCACAGCCTTCCTCTAGTCGTCTTCCTCAGGATGTTAGCAAGACTGTGGATGTCTCTGCTATTCCTACTGCCTTCAAGCAGCACAGCCTTCCTCAAGTCGTCTTCCTCAGGATGTTAGCAAGACTGTGGATGTCTCTGCTATTTTTTACTGCCTTCAAGCAGCACAGCCATCCCCAAGTCGTCTTCCTCAGGATGTTAGCAAGACTGTGGATGTCTCTGCTATTTTTTACTGCCTTCAAGCAGCACAGCCATCCCCAAGTCGTCTTCCTCAGGATGTTAGCAAGACTGTGGATGTCTCTGCTATTCATACTGCCTTCAAGCAGCACAGCCATCCCCAAGTCGTCTTCCTCAGGATGTTAGCAAGACTGTGGATGTCTCTGCTATTCCTACTGCCTTCAAGCAGCACAGCCTTCCCCAAGTCATCTTCCTCAGGATGTTAGCAAGACTGTGGATATCTCTGCTATTCCCACTGCCTTCAAGCAGCACAGCCTTCCTCTAGTCGTCTTCCTCAGGATGTTAGCAAGACTGTGGATGTCTCTGCTATTCCTACTGCCTTCAAGCAGCACAGCCTTCCTCAAGTCGTCTTCCTCAGGATGTTAGCAAGACTGTGGATGTCTCTGCTATTCATACTGCCTTCAAGCAGCACAGCCATCCCCAAGTCGTCTTCCTCAGGATGTTAGGAAGACTGTGGATGTCTCTGCTATTCCTACTGCCTTCAAGCAGCACAGCCATCCCCAAGTCATCTTCCTCAGGATGTTAGCAAGACTGTGGATGTCTCTGCTATTCCTACTGCCTTCAAGCAGCACAGCCATCCCCAAGTCGTCTTCCTCAGGATGTTAGCAAGACTGTGGATGTCTCTGCTATTCCCACTGAATACCATGACCTCCTGGAAGTGTTCAGTAAGGCACGTGCTACTTCCCTTCCCCTGCACCGTCCTTATGATTGTGCCATTGATCTTCTCCCAGGCACTACACCACCTCCGGGTCAGTTGTATTCTCTGTCTGGACCAGAGACCAAAGCTATGGAGGAGTACATAGAGGAGTCTCCGGCGACTGGGGCCGTCCATCCTTCTGCATCTCCTGCCAGCGCAGGGTTTTTCTTTGTGGAGAAGGACAAAACCCTGGGTCCGTGCATTGACTACCGGGGATTTAACGACGTTACTGTTAATTGTTACCCCCTAGCTCACCTCTCCTCTCCTCTGCATTTGAACCTCTACAGGAGGCCACCATGTTTTCCAGGTTGGACCTTCGGAATGCCTACCACCTGGTTCGGATACGTGAGGGGAATGAGTGGAAGACATCCTTCAACACAGCCAGTGGACATCATGAGTACCAGGTCATGCCGTTTGGACTCACCAACGCCCCCGTTGTTTTCCAGGCTTTGGTTAACGATGTGCTCCGGGACATGCTAAACCGTTTTGTGTTCGTCTCCATTGGCGACACATCCTATTTTTTTCCCCGATCTGCCCAAGAACATGTACTTCATGTCAGACAGGTCCTTCAGTGCCTCCTGGAGAACCAATTGTTTGTGAAAGCCGAGAAGGGAGTTCCACCACTCTACTATCACCTTTCTCTACTATCACCACTAACTAACATTGAGTGGCTGCTGCCAACATACTTAATCAAATCTCTAGCCACTTTAATAATTAAATTGGATGTAATACATGTATCACTAGTCACTTTAAACAATGTTTACATATCCTACATTACTCATCTCATATGTATATACTGTACTCTATACCATCTACTGCATCTTGCCTATGCCGTTCGGCCATCGCTCATCCATATATTTATATGTACATATTTATTAATTGCTTTGTGTAAAATGTAGTTTTTGTGGAATTGTTAGATATTACTGCATGTTCGGATGTTACGTCCGTTGTTGGAATGAGACCAAGGTGTGGTAAGCGTATATCTTACTTTATTTTAATGAACACCAAAAGATAAATGAAAGTAACGCTCTGCACAGTAACTGTACAAAAACAAGATCCCACAAACTCAGGTGGAAAACAGGCTGCCTAAGTATGACTGGGCAGAGGGTATGGCATTCCACTCGGGACCTGCCCCTGCGGGTAGAGTCCTGCAAACTGTTTCCCTGTTTCATTGGTCTGTTTCACATCTCTAGAGTCCTTAGATCCACTGCTGTCTTGTGTTACCCCGTACCCTCCGTATCCACCCTACTTCCCATGTGTCCAGAACTAAGCCTGTGTCCCACAGTACTTTGTCTTCTGTTTCCAGGCCCATCCCTCCCCCCCGGTAATCGATGGCCAGCGTATACGGTGAGACGCCTCCCGAGGGTTTGACCACAGGCCAGGGGTTTCCAGTACCTGGTTGACTGGGAGGGTTATGGACCGGAGGAGAGGTGCTGGGCTCCTGCTAAAGACATCTTGGACCCGGCCCTCATTGTCGATTTCCACCGCCGACACCCCAGTCAGCCAGGTATGCCCCCACTGCCTGACTCTGGACTACTTTCCTGCCTGTCCTTCAGTACCTGTTGGACTCTGACCTGGTTTTGACCCTTTTGCCTGTACACGACCATTCTCTTGCCTTCCCCTTTTTGGATGAATAAACATTGTAAGACTCCAACCATCTGCCTCCTGTGTCTGCATCTGGGTCTCGCCTTGTGCCTTGATACATACAGTCCTTCAGAAAGTATTTATACCCTTTGACGTATTTCACCATTTTTAGTGTTCCAGCCTGAATTCAGAATGGATTAAATATATTGTTTTGCTCACCCATCTACACACAATAACCTATAATGACGAAGTGAAAACATGTTTTTGGAAATTTTGGCTAATTTATTGAAAATTAAGTACAGAACTAATTGGGCGGCAGGTAGCCTAGTGGTTAGAGCGTTGAACTTGTAACCGAAAGGTTGCAAGATCGAATCCCTGAGCTAAACAAGGTACAAATCTGTCGTTCTGCCCCTGATCAAGGCAGTTAACCCACTGTTCCTAGGCTGTCATTGAAAATAAGAATTTGTTCTTAACTGACTTGCCTAGTTAAATAAAGGTAAATAAAATTGAAATAAGTATTCACACCCCTGAGTCAATACATGTTAGAAGCACTTTTGGAAGTCATTATAGCTGTGAGTTTCTGGGTTAGGCTCTAAGATCTTTCCACACCTGGATTGTGCAACATTTACTTATTATTATTATTACTTATTATTATTTTCAAATTGGTTGTTCATTGCTAGTCAACCATTTTCAGGTCTTGTCATATGTTTAAGTAGATTTAAATCAAAACTGTATCTCTGCCACGCAGGAACATTCACTGTTTTCTTGATAAGCAACTCCAGTGGATATTTGGCTTTGTGTTTTAGGATATTGTCATGCTGAAAGGTGAATTCATCTCCCAGTGTCTGTTGGAAAGTAGACTGAATCAGCATATCTCCATTCTGTTTATTTTTTTATTCTGAAAAACTCCCCAGTCCTTAACGATGACAAGCATACCTGTAACATGATGCAGCCACCACTATGCTTGAATATGGAGAGTGGTACTCAGTTAATTTGTCCAAAACACAATGTTTTGTATTTAGAACAAAGTGAAAATCTTTGCCACATTATTTTACAGTATTACTTTAGTGCCTTGATGCATGTTTTAGAATATTTGTATTCTGTACAGTCTTTCTTTTTGTTCTGTGAATTAGGTTAGTATTGTGGACTAACTACAATGTCGTTTCTCCTATCGCAACCATTAAACTCAAACTGTTTCAAAGTAACCATTGGCCTCATTGTGAAATCCCTGAGCTGTTTCCTTCCTCTCTGGTAACTGAGTTAGGAAGGGCTCCTGTATCTTTGTAGTGACTGGGTGTGTTGATACACCATCTGTCACGTTCTGACCTTTATTTCCTTTGTTTTGTATTTATTTAGTATGGTCAGGGCATGAGTTGGGTGGGCAGTCTATGTTTGTTTTTCTAGGTTTTGGGTATTTCTATGTTTCGGCCTAGTATGGTTCTCAGTCAGAGGCAGGTGTCATTAGTTGTCTCTGATTGAGAATCATACTTAGGTAGCCTGGGTTTCACTGTGTGTTTGTGGGTGATTGTTCCTGTCTCTGTGTTTTGCACCAGATAGGGCTGTTTTGGGTTTTCACGGTTCTTGTTTTTGTTAGTTTGTTCATCTGAAGTGGTTTATTAAAACATGAATCAAAACAACCACGCTGCGCTTTGGTCCGCCTCTCCGTCAATGGAAGAAATCCCTTACACCATCCAAAGTGTAAATAACTTCACCATGCTCAAATGGATATTCAATGTCTGCTTTTTGTTTTTTAGCTATGTACCAATAGGTGTCCTTTGTGAGGCATTGGAAAACCTCCCTGGTCTTTGTGGTTGAATCTGTGTTAGAAATGCACTGTTTGACTGAGGGACCTTATATATGATTGCATGTGTGGGATACAGAGATGAGGTTGTCATTCAACAATCATGTTAAACACTATTGCAACTTATTATGTGACTTGTTATACACATTTTTACTCCTGAACTTATTTAAGCTTACCATAACAAAGGGGTTGAGTACTTATTGACGTCATTTGCAAACCTTTTGAAGAAAGGTAACAGTGTGCAAATCCAAATGTAATGTATTTTAAATTCAGGCTGTAACACATGTGGAGACAGTCAAGTGGTGTCAATACTTTCTGAAGGCACTGTACACACACACACACACACACACAGCATCCGACCACTAGTCCTAATCCAAACCCAGACGGTGCTCCTTTGTTCAATCAGTCACTTCTTCTCTCCATCAGGATATACAGTACAACATGTGTCCCAAGTGGCACCCTGTTCCCTATATAGTGCACTACATTTGGCCAGAGGGTAGGGTGCCATCTGGGACTCAGCCATAGTAGAGGACTGGCCTAGGGCACAGTCTTGTTTTTCTACTGAAGGAAGTAGCTCTTGGATGGATTTACGATTTGTATTATGACAAGCTAAACTGATACCAGCCAGACTACAGCAGTGAGGCAACCTGTCCCTAGATTGAGGCTCCAGACTCCAGAGAGAGCTGGGGAGAGCGAGAGAGAAAGAGAGGGACACAGAGAGTGAGATGGGGAGAGAGAGAGAATCGGAACTACACTAATGAGAGCTGTAGGACAACCTGTCCCTAGATTGAGGCTCCAGAGAGACAGGGCCTACGGATAGGAAGAGTGGAACATGCTGGGCGCTCTCAAACACACAGTGCAGTATATTTATGACAACCTGAAGCTGATACCAGACAACAGCTCAGGGCAACCTGTCACAAGACTACTACAGTAGCTATAGGGCTGAGGGGGCAAGCTGTCCCGACAATGAGGAGACCAGGCCTGGGGAGTGGAAAATGTTGTGCTATCAAACCATGGCTCAAACCACATACTGAACAGTACAGAAAACAGAGCTGGTGGGCAAACTGTCCCAGGAGTGAGAATACAAGCATACTGGGTCGGGGCATAGCTCGGAAGATGCTGCGCTCTCAAGTCATGGCTCCAAATATACTAAACTGTACATTCCAAGACTAGAGAAGCAGAAGCTTGGGGATGTCTCTAGTGAGGTGCTGAGGACACATAACGCCTGGAGGAAGGAAGAATATGTGCTTATTGTGCTGTAACACATCAAATACAGTACAACTAATACACAATCTGCCTGAATCAACCACTGTGGATGAGGTGAGTTTCACTCAGTTCGACATAAATCTATGCAATTACATCTTCCACTGGCAGTCAAAACAAAAACACAATCTATTCCATGTTTTTCTATGCAAGTCTATGCATTTATCAAGTATGCTATTACACACTTTATTTTACAACATAACCACCAGGCAATTACAGTACCTAAACATGATAAATTATAGTACCTAAATATGATAAATTGCAGTACCTAAACATGATAAATTACGGTACCTAAACATTATAAATTACAGTACCTAAGCATGATAAATGATAGTACCTAAAAATGATAATGTGTTATTATTAAAAGCTAGTCAGATGTTCAGTTAGCTGCATGTGGTGGTGGATTAGCGACTCATTTGTCACTGGCACAACACATAAAACAGGGTGGCGCTAGCTGACAGATGCTAACAGAACACGCGTGCACGCACACACACACACACACACACACACACACACACACACACACACACACACACACACACACACACACACACACACACACACACACACACACACACACACACACACACACACACAAAATTGTTGGTGTTAGCTGACAGATGCTATATACAGATAGCAGCAACCCTTCATTAAAGCCTTAGGATAGTTGAATTACAGCACAGCTATTATTAACAGCTAGCCAGCTGTCCGATGCATATCTGCTTGCTTGATTACGGCATGTCCTGCCTAAAATATAGCAATACTGTAATACACAAGGAGGGGTGATTATTTGTGGTTTAACTGTGCAATGATCATAGGCAGGAGATGGTAGCCACATCTTTCAATTAGGCCACAATCCCAATGTAGCTAGTCTACTCGCACTGTTTACTTGGGCATCATTTACATAATTTGCTTCACTTAACTTGGGCATAATTTGCATAATTTGCTTCCTAATTCTGGTAGCTACCTTTTATGTATTGCCTTTGCTGAACCATACATTAACTGGTGATATAAAGGCAATGTATACAAGCTAGCTAGCTGCAGTGATCCACCAGTAACAGCCTTTAGAGATAGCAGTGGGTGCATGCTTCAGAATGATAGGATATAGAGGTATTCTGCCTGCATACTCAGTGCTACATGGAGTCTGTGTTCACACCTGGTGCTTTTCATCTCTAAACATCCTACTAGGCACACACTGGTTGAATCAGCGTTGTTTCCACATCATTTCAATGAAATGACTTTGAACCAACATGGAAAAGACGTTGAATTGACTTCTGTGCCCAGTGGGAAGGTTGTGTAGGTGTGTTTTTAGCTTTCTAACCCTAAATGCGGTTAGCTACTCAGGTGATCGATTGTTAACAACAAGTTTAGATAGGGGCAGCTCTATGCTCCAGCATGGAGGGAACCTGACAGCATAATCCTGCTAGATACTCACGGTGCAACAGGAAGCTACAGGGAGCCTGTGTACGCTCCTGGTGCTTATCATCTCTAAACATGTTTCATTTGACCACACAGCAGGTTGAAATCAGCTTTACAGCAGCGTAACAACATAACAACAAAGCAGATATGCAGCAGCAGGCAGAACTTAGTTAGCAAGCTCTCTCTCTCTCTCTCTTTCACACACACGCACGCACGCACGCACACACACACACACACACACACACACACACACACACACACACACACACACACACAGGCAGTACTTGACTTAGCCAGCTCTCTCTCTCTCTTTCACACACACACACGCACACACGCACACACACACACGCACACACGCACACACACACACACACACACACACACACACACACACACACACACACACACACACACACACACACACACACACACACACACACACACACACACACACACACACACACAGGCAGCACTTGACTTAGCTAGCTCCTGCCTTAGGAGAAGGGTAGTGATCTAGGGAAAGGCCTGATCTCTACAAAACCATTCAACCACTAAAGACTCCTCTCTGCCTCTCCACCGTACAACTGGTTATCTTAATTGAATATTGAGCGCCAGATTGATCATTCGTTTAATACATGTGTAAATTGTTGATAAGACTTGGGGGTGGTTCCAGTTAAATTCAATCACCCTTTTTGATTTGAACAAAATTTTCTATACATATGTGCCCATGATAGAGTGGTTAGAAAGCAACTTTCTGGACCTGAATGCCAAAACATTAAAGAGATAGAGGTGATCAAAGTTGACAAATTTTGCATCCCCCACCATAACATGAGAACATGTATGTCTTCATCACTGGAAAAGATAAACAGTTGAGTTTGATATCATGTGAAAGCTTTACAAACAGGTTTTTTGAACTACTTGATCATTTCTAAAAATTATATACAGTACATTATATACAGCATAATACGCTGTACTGTAGCTTAGACCCTATTTGACATAATCTGAGGTGCTTGTGCTGTGCATGCCAGCATGCTCTTGAGTACAGGGTGGGTGTCATTTCAATCAAAGGAATAGAATTCATAGAATGGACATGTCCATTCAGACAACTGCAATTTAGCTGGTAAATCAGTTTAGATAATTGACATTAAAGGATAAAAACAAAAACAAAACAAAAAATATTTTAGACCTTTGTGATACAGCCTGGATTGGAACCAGGGTGTCTGTAATGACTCCTATAACACTGAGATGCTGTGCCATAGACCTCTGTACCACTCGGGAGCCCATGTATGAAAAGTTTTGTTCAAAACAGAATGGGTGCGGTCGAAAAGTGATGGGGGGTTAGGGGAAATAGATGAAGAGGCATTAAAGCCCCAATGTTAAGAACTCTGGTTCCCCTTCAGTGCGGAGTCACTATGATGTTTGAGTACAAAATTATAATTTGAATGTATGCTAATTGTATGCTAATGTTCTAATACTGAGATCAAAAGAGAAAGTGCAAAAGTGCTGAGTTAAAACGGCATCCAAACACTTCACAAACGGTTTCCATCAAACTGCTTGTGCTTTGCAAAGCATGCGTCCATTGTTAGATCTTCTCTCTGAAAAAATATCATTCTAATTCCAGAAAGATCACACTTTAGTCAAAGCTCTTGACCCCCAATATAACATACTGTACATATAATTCATTTAGACTTTAATAAGATCTCTATGACACCATAGATGTGTTAGCCGTTGGTTCAACCGCAATAGGCCATATGTGTCCTTGGGTAACTTAAAAGGTGCAAATAAAACATATTATTAAATGTGTTAGCAGTTGGTTCAGATAAATGTACTCCCCTTCATAACCAGTAGCTCCTGAGTTGTAAGAGGAACCATTCAAACTAAGTGCTTTAAGGTTCCTCTAAGGTTTGTGAGAGAGGTGAGGAATGGCAGGTGGAACAAACTTAAACTTGCACCTTTTTTCAATGCTGAATTGAATGTCATTTAGAGACCATGGTGCTTGCCTACGGAGCTGTGAGGGGAACGGCACCTCAGTACCTCCAGGCTCTGATCAGGCCCTACACCCAAACAAGGGCACTGCGTTCATCCACCTCTGGCCTGCTCGCCTCCCTACCACTGAGGAAGTACAGTTCCCGCTCAGCCCAGTCAAAACTGTTCGCTGCTCTGGCCCCCCAATGGTGGAACAAACTCCCTCACGACGCCAGGACAGCGGAGTCAATCACCACCTTCCGGAGACACCTGAAACCCCACCTCTTCAAGGAATACCTAGGATAGGGTAAGTAATCCTTCTCACCCCCCCTAAAAGATTTAGATGCACTATTGTAAGTGGCTGTTCCACTGGATGTCATAAGGTGTATGCACCAATTTGTAAGTCGCTCTGGATAAGAGCGTCTGCTAAATGACTTAAATGTAAATGTAGAGAAAAGGTGTCATAATGTAATCCTTTCTGAATGTAAAAGTAATCCAATAAGTAACCATCTAGTTTTTCGAAAGTATCTGTTCTCTGCAGTAGTGTTGTGTGGGTAAAATCCCTGTGGAAGCCAAGCCAGTGAAAAAGCCATATCACAGCATATGTTGTGATAACTGCGTTGTTTGCTCTATAACCCCTTCGTTTATACGCCACCATGACATACAATAAGGCTGTGACAACAAAAAGACAACAGTCACACAGTGGTGGAATACATTCAACTACACAAACATTTTTTTTATCACAAAACTGGAGAGCAACATCTGTCCGGTGAAGTCCACAAAGCAAATATTGCATGTAACAAACAGTTAGTTATATGACCTGCAGTACGGTAATATATGCCATTTAGCAGACGCTTTTATCCAAAGCGACTTACAGTCATGTGTGCATACATTCTACGTATGGGTGGTCCCGGGGATCGAACCCACTACCCTGGCGTTACAAGCGCCATGCTCTACCAACTGAGCTACAGAAGGACGACTGGTCAAGGAAGTTAATGTCTTTGACAGTTTACTAAACAACTACTGATGTAGAACCAGGGAGATACCTCCAGTCAGCACAACAACTACTGATGTAGAACCAGAGAGTTACCTCCAGTCTGATGTAGAACCAGGGAGTTACCTCCAGTCAGCACAACAACTACTGATGTAGAACCAGGGAGTTACCTCCAGTCTGATGTAGAACCAGGGAGATACCCCCAGTCAGCACAACAACTACTGATGTGGTCCTTCTGTAGCTCAGTTGGTAGAGCATGGCGCTTGTAACGCCAGGGTAGTGGGTTCGATCCCCGGGACCACCCATACGTAGAATGTATGCACACATGACTGTAAGTCGCTTTGGATAAAAGCGTCTGCTAAATGGCATATATTATTATTATTATTTATTATTATGTAGAACCAGGGAGATACCGCCAGTCTGATGTAGAACCAAGGAGATACCTCCAGTCTGATGTAGACCCAGGGAGATACCTCCAGTCAGCACAACAACTACTGATGTAGAACCAGGGAGTTACCTCCAGTCTGATGTAGAACCAGGGAGATACCCCCAGTCAGCACAACAACTACTGATGTAGAACCAGGGAGATACCTCCAGTCTGATGTAGAACCAGGGAGTTACCTCCAGTCAGCACAACAACTACTGATGTAGAACCAGGGAGATACCTCCAGTCAGCACAATAACTACTGATGTAGAACCAGGGAGATACCTCCAGTCTGATGTAGAACCAGGGAGATACCTCCAGTCAGCACAACAACTACTGATGTAGAACCAGGGAGTTACCTCCAGTCTGATGTAGAACCAGGGAGATACCCCCAGTCAGCACAACAACTACTGATGTAGAACCAGGGAGATACCTCCAGTCTGATGTAGAACCAGGGAGTTACCTCCAGTCAGCACAACAACTACTGATGTAGAACCAGGGAGATACCTCCAGTCAGCACAATAACTACTGATGTAGAACCAGGGAGATACCTCCAGTCTGATGTAGAACCAGGGAGATACCTCCAGTCTGATGTAGAACCAGGGGGATACCTCCAGTCTGATGTAGAACCAGGGAGATACCTCCAGTCAGCACAACAACTACTGATGTAGAACCAGGGGGATACCTCTAGTCTGATGTAGAACCAGGGGGATACCTCTAGTCTGATGTAGAACCAGGGGGATACCTCCAGTCTGATGTAGAACCAGGGAGATACCTCCAGTCAGCACAACAACTACTGATGTAGAACCAGGGGGATACCTCTAGTCTGATGTAGAACCAGGGGGATACCTCCAGTCAGCACAACAACTACTGATGTAGAACCAGGGAGATACCTCCAGTCTGATGTAGACCCAGGGAGTTACCTCCAGTCAGCACAACAACTACTGATGTAGAACCAGGGAGATACCTCCAGTCAGCACAATAACTACTGATGTAGAACCAGGGAGATACCTCCAGTCTGATGTAGAACCAGGGAGATACCTCCAGTCTGATGTAGAACCAGGGGGATACCTCCAGTCTGATGTAGAACCAGGGAGATACCTCCAGTCAGCACAACAACTACTGATGTAGAACCAGGGGGATACCTCTAGTCTGATGTAGAACCAGGGGGATACCTCCAGTCAGCACAACAACTACTGATGTAGAACCAGGGAGATACCTCCAGTCTGATGTAGACCCAGGGAGTTACCTCCAGTCAGCACAACAACTACTGATGTAGAACCAGAGAGCTACCTCCAGTCTGATGTAGAACCAGAGAGATACATCCAGTCAGCACAATAACTACTGATGTAGAACCAGGGAGATACCTCCAGTCTGATGTAGAACCAGGGAGATACCTCCAGTCAGCACAAAGACAACGGGAGCACTGCTTCCACTATTCCAGAACCATTTCAACTTAAACATCATCAAATCAATAAGGCTATACATGCTTAGTTTAATACACTGAAACTATCTATCTATCTATCTATCTATCTATCTATCTATCTATCTATCTATCTATCTATCTATCTATCTATCTGTCCGTCCGTCCGTCCGTCCGTCCGTCCGTCCGTCCGTCTGTCTGTGTATGCGTACTTGCGCTTGCGGACTCATCTTACATGTAGACTAGTTGAGTGCCAATGCCGTCCTCCTTTCTTTCATGTTGGCAAAACGGTCAGTGGCTCTGTACGCTTTTATTTTTGGTTTTCATAGGCTACCAAGCTACATCAAGGCTACATATTGAACTGCATTTGTCTCAGCCCAGTGGCACAATACAGTGCATTCGGAAAGTATTCAAACCCCTTGACTTTATCCCAAAAATGTACTTTACCGCCAGATAATCTAAAATGGATTCAATTGTTTTATCCCCCATCAATCTACACACGACAAAGCATAACAACAAAGCAAACATGTATGGGGAAAAAAATATCACATTTACATGAGTATTCAGACCCTTTACTCAGTACTTTGTTGAAGCAACTTTGGCAGCGATTACAGCCTTGAGTCTTCTTGGGTATGACGCTACAAGCTTGGCACACCTGTATTTGGGGAGTTTCTCCCATTCGTCTGTACAGATCCTCTCAAGATATTAATAGCTCACAGCTATTTTCAGGTCTCTCCAGAGATGTTCGATCGGGTTCAAGTCCGGGCCCTGGCTGTCCCGAAGCCACTCCTGCATTGTCTTGGCTGTGTGCTTAGGGTCGTTGTCCTGTTGGAAGGTGAACCTTCGCCCCAGTCTGAGGTCCTGAGCGCTCTGGAGCAGGTTTTCATCAAGGATCTCTCTGTACTTTGCTCCATTAATCTTCCCCTCAATCCTGACTAGTCTCCCAGTCCCTGCCGCTGATAAACATCCCCACACCATCATGCTGCCACCCCCAAACTTTAATGCTGCAGAAATGTTTTGGTACCCTTCCCCAGATCTGTGCCTCGACACAATCCTGTCTCAGAGCTCTACGGACAATTCCTTCGACCTCATGGCTTGTTTTTTGTTTCAAAGCAAAGGGTCTGAATACTTTTATTTCTAATACAGTTGCAAAAAATTCTAAAAACCTGTTTTAGCTTTGTCATTATTGGGTATTATGTGTAGATTGATGAGGGGGAAAATTATGTAATACATTTTAGAATAAGGCGGTAATGTAACAAACTGTGGAAAAAGTCAAGGGGTCTGAATACTTTCCGAATGACCTGTATATGAATTTATGGTCAGATCAGAATCGCCATCATAATCATTGGCCTGTACATATAATTAAATCAAAACCACAAGTCCAAATCCAGATCTCCATCCATTGCATAGGAAAGGTCTGATTTAGCAAGCTAACTACTACAGGACATCAACACAAGCAGACCAGAAACAGACACATTTTTTGATGACATTTTGCTCAGGATTTGATTGGTGTGAAGCCAAATCCAAACTGGCCTGACTTGGGGGGCGTTTTGCTGAACAAAGCCAACCCACAGTTGAGCTCAGCTCAACGCTGATTGGTTAATTATTATTTTATTTATTTATTTATTTATCAAGGGAGGCTAAATGCTTACTGGCATCAATCAATCAAATTCTACGGCGGCAAAACAGCCATACTCTGCTGTTCCAGACAGCATCAAATACATAGGCTACAGACACTGAGACAGGGGGGCGCTGTTTCCCTTGCTCGGATGATTTCTCCGGTGAGAGTCAGCCACTTGCGAATTTACAGAAAATTATGAAAACACAGAGAGAGACAAAATAGAAAATATGTCATTTTTTAATTGGTCAAATATTTGGGGATGCCTTGTGTCCCTTGGCTTCCATGAATAGACACCACTGGTCCTATGATTACAATATTTTTTTGCTGGTAATTTAACTGATTGCACGTAAACCTTGGGAATAGGTCACCATTTTTGACCCAGACCTCTTCTCATTTGGCTATGGCACTTCAAACCAGGACGTACTTCATATCACAATGCCATCAACATTACGCCTCTCCCCTCTGCGTATGCAAATATGAACAGCTGCATGTTGAGATTTGAACTAGCAGTGACCATCACAAACGGGCGAAAAGGGAAAAAGGATAAGAAACATGTACATTTTGATTTAGCTTGTTTGATGTTTTGAAATACACTTCAAAGCAGTTGGGGACTGAGTGAGGAGCGGCCTGGTGTGGGCTGTGTGGGTGGGATATGGATGAGAATGTCAGCATCCCAAATGGCACCCTATTCCCTATATAGTGCACTACTTTTGGCCAGGACCAAAAGTACTAAATAGGGAATATAGTAACATTTGGGATGCATCCACTGTCTTTGTTTGTATCACAGCAGCACATCAAACACCTGTTAGAACACAACTCAAAATGCTAATTAGCTAAAAGTGCTAACGAGTCTACGTAATTGAAGATAGGTGTATAATTTAGTACACCAGCCATGCATGATAACAAACTCTTGTAAATATAGGTAAACATGGTATGAACATGGTGTGAACATGTAATGTATAAACATACATCATTTCCATGGAACAAAAGCACGAGGGAAAATAACTTGTCAAACCACAAATTGAAATTCTGACAACTGAGAGCATTTCTGTGAACATGCCAATGTTTGGATTTTTCACATAAATGTAATTTCAGAATATTTTCCTTATCGATTTCCCTGTCCCTTTGTAGCTGAGCCAGAGAGAGAACATTTGTGAGTGTAATGTTTACTGTACATTTTTATTGTTGATTTCACTTTTGATTAGTATCTACTTAACTTGCATTGGCAGTGTTAACATATGTTTCCCATGCCAATAATGCCCTTCAATTGAAAAATGTCAATTGAATTGAGCGATACAGAGAGAGAGGAGAGAGAGAGACACCATTGTAAATACAACCTATATTTATGTTTATTTATTTACAATTTTGTACCTTAACTATTTGCACATAATTTCAACACTGTATATAGTAATACATAATATTACATTTGCATTTTTTACAATTATTTTGGAACTTTTGTTAACTGTTAATTTTTATTGTTTATTTAACTTTTGCTTATTATCTACTTCACTTGATTTGGCAATGTTTCCCATGCCAATAAAGCCCCATAAATTGAAATTGAATTGAGAGAAAGACAGAGACAGAGCAAGACAGAGAGACAGAGAGACAAAGAGAGAGAGAGCGAGAGAGAGATTACACTTTAGTGCAATGTTAACTGTTCATTTTAATTGTTTATTTCACTTTTGTATATTATCTACCTCACTTGCTTTGGCAATGTTAACACATGTTTCCCATGCCAATAAAGCCCTTAAATTGAAATTGAATTGAACTGAGAGAGAGAGAGAGGGGAGAGAGGTACAGAGAGAAAGAGAGAGGGATCAAGAAAATGAAGAAAAACAAAGCATTTCAAAACTGATCTAAAGCTAGAAGTGCTGCCCTCTCAACAGAGCATCTTGCTGTCGGTCTTTCTGTAGGTCTCTGGGGTTGGGGACGTAAAGATTCTCTTCTTCCCCTCTTCCTGTCAGTCCAGCCTGTTGGCATGGTAATGAAGGAACCTCAGCAGTAGCAGGCAGTGTTTGTGTCTCGGGTTGGTGTGGAGGTGGAGTGTGTGCGTGTTTGAGAATGCGTGCATATTCACGTGTGTGTGTGTGTGTGTGTGTGTGTGTGTGTGTGTGTGTGTGTGTGTGTGTGTGTGTGTGTGTGTGTGTGTGTGTGTGTGTGTGTGTGTGTGTGTGTGTGTGTGTGTGTGTGTGTGTGTGTCGGCCTGCGTACAAGCCTCCTCTACAGCCATACTCAACATCAAGAACAGCTACACACTCCAGACTGCTGCCTGAATAATTACTACCATCAGTTGGTAGAGCATGGCTTGCAACGCCAGGGATAGTGGGTTCCACTCCCAGGACCACCCATATCTAAAATGTATGCACACAAGAAACTTCAAACTGGATTAGATCGGGGGGTTTTCTGACTCACCTACACACAATACCCCATAATGACAAATGAAAACAGGTTTTTAGAAATGTTTAGAAATGTATTGAAAATTAAATATAGAATTATCTAATTTACAGTACATAAGTATTCACACCCCTGAGTCAATACATGTTAGAATCACCTTTGGCAGCAATTACAGCTGTGAGTCTTTCTGGGTAAGTCTCTAAGAGCTTTGCACACCTGGATTGTACAATATTTGCTTACTTTTAAAAATTCTTCAAGCTCTGTGAAGTTGATCATTGCAGTCTTTGTCGTAGATTTTCAAGCCGATTTAAGTCCAAACTAAAAGTAGGCCATTCAGGAACATTCAATGTCGCCTTGGAAAGCAACGCCGGTGTATATTTGGCCTGGTTATTGTGCAAAGCTGTCATCAAGGCAAAGGGTGGCTACTTTGAATAATCTCAAATGTCAAATACAAAGTATATTTTGATTTGTTTAACACTTTTTTGGATACTACATGATTCCATATGTGTTATTTAATAGTTTTTATGTCTTCACTATTATTCTACAATGTATAAAATAATACAAATACAGAAAAACCCTGGAATGAGTAGGTGTCCAAACTGGTACTGTACATACAGCACCAGTCAAACGTTTTACAACACCTACTCATTCAAGGGATTTTCTTTATTTGTACTATTTTCAACATTGTAGAATAATAGTGAAGACATCAAAACTATGAAATAACACATGGAATCAGGTAGTAACCAAAAAAGTGTTTAACAAATGTTATATTTGAGATTCTCCAAATAGCCAGCTGTACAGCTGCAAAGCTGTAGGCTACTGTATGGTAGAAACAACATCCAGTACCTTTTAAATAAGTTGCAGTGGAAAAATAACAGATTTTCACATTCATGGTAGACAAAAGATAATAGTACATCTTTTGATTTTACTTCTCAAAGAGCAAAGGTCACTGTTGTTAGATCCCTGAACATTTCAGAGTATCGTCTGGTGATTCCAGAGGATCGTAAAAATATATTCCTACGCATGACCTTGTGTTTGAACTGGCCTCAGGTTCACTTAGCTACACACAATTACAATACATACTAAAGCCAATGTCATGACACCAGGCTGCAGAGCGCCTTGTTTTCTCTGCTTTGATAACAACAATCTATAACTCTCAAGATGTTGTGATATGAACAAAGAGTGGATGCATCCAAAGTGGCACCCTACTTCCTGTGTAGTTCACAGCTTTTGACCCAAAAGTAGTGCTTTAAATAGGGAATCGGGTGCCATTTGTGTCTCTATCTATTCCCTGTTCGCCCAGAGAACATACTGTACATCAACATTAGTCAGAAGAACCATAACAAGCTGGCTAGTTACTGACCCTCCAACCCTGGGGGGAGTGTTCAATGTGTCTTACAGTGTAACACAAGCTGGCTAGTTACTGACCCTCCAACCCTGGGGGGAGTGTTCAATGTGTCTTACAGTGTAACACAAGCTGGCTAGTTACTGACCCTCCAACCCTGGGGGGAGTGTTCAATGTGTCTTACAGTGTAACACAAGCTGGCTAGTTACTGACCCTCCAACCCTGGGGGGAGTGTTCAATGTGTCTTACAGTGTAACACAAGCTGGCTAGTTACTGACCCTCCAACCCTGGGGGGAGTGTTCAATGTGTCTTACAGTGTAACACAAGCTGGCTAGTTACTGACCCTCCAACCCTGGGGGGAGTGTTCAATGTGTCTTACAGTGTAACACAAGCTGGCTAGTTACTGACCCTCCAACCCTGGGGGGAGTGTTCAATGTGTCTTACAGTGTAACACAAGCTGGCTAGTTACTGACCCTCCAACCCTGGGGGGAGTGTTCAATGTGTCTTACAGTGTAACACAAGCTGGCTAGTTACTGACCCTCCAACCCTGGGGGGAGTGTTCAATGTGTCTTACAGTGTAACACAAGCTGGCTAGTTACTGACCCTCCAACCCTGGGGGGAGTGTTCAATGTGTCTTACAGTGTAACACAAGCTGGCTAGTTACTTTTCACAGTGACCCTCCAACCCTTTGGAGGAGTGTTTAATGTGTCTTACAGTGTAACACAAGCTGGCTAGTTACTGACCCTCCAACCCTGGGGGGAGTGTTTAATGTGTCTTACAGTGTAACACAAGCTGGCTAGTTACTGACCCTCCAACCCTGGGGGGAGTGTTCAATGTGTCTTACAGTGTAACACAAGCTGGCTAGTTACTGACCCTCCAACCCTGGGGGGAGTGTTCAATGTGTCTTACAGTGTAACACAAGCTGGCTAGTTACTGACCCTCCAACCCTGGGGGGAGTGTTTAATGTGTCTTACAGTGTAACACAAGCTGGCTAGTTACTGACCCTCCAACCCTGGGGGGAGTGTTCAATGTGTCTTACAGTGTAACACAAGCTGGCTAGTTACTGACCCTCCAACCCTGGGGGGAGTGTTTAATGTGTCTTACAGTGTAACACAAGCTGGCTAGTTACTGACCCTCCAACCCTGGGGGGAGTGTTCAATGTGTCTTACAGTGTAACACAAGCTGGCTAGTTACTGACCCTCCAACCCTGGGGGGAGTGTTCAATGTGTCTTACAGTGTAACACAAGCTGGCTAGTTACTGACCCTCCAACCCTGGGGGGAGTGTTTAATGTGTCTTACAGTGTAACACAAGCTGGCTAGTTACTGACCCTCCAACCCTGGGGGGAGTGTTCAATGTGTCTTACAGTGTAACACAAGCTGGCTAGTTACTTTTCACAGTGACCCTCCAACCCTTTGGAGGAGTGTTTAATGTGTCTTACAGTGTAACACAAGCTGGCTAGTATTACATTTGCATACTGAAGTTACACTCAAGGTTGTCTGTGTTTACTATTCCGACTAGAGACTAAAGACATGATTAAAAATGCACTCTGGGATCTTAAGCACAAATTCATAACATATTGTACAAATTACTTTGATTTATGTATTTTTTCAAGACATAACATACAAATTGCTTTAAAAAAAATATATACATATAATTTTTTTTGCAGGACGTAACATATCACCCTAAATGGATGACATAATGCACAATTGGATGATGTAGTACACAAAAAACGGAGACCAGTTTTGGCTCATGTGCACCACTTTCAAAACTACTGGCTGAAATGATACAGAAGTTAAACACATTGCAGGCAGGGAGAGCAGGTCCATACAAACGCATGTGCATACAAGAGCTGACCCCAATTAGTTGAATGGTCAATTGCTTGTTCGTTAGGCTGTTGGTCGACTGAGATTGTTTTAGTCGAGCAGTAACAAATAAAGGGGTGCAACTTTCACTGGGGAAAGACAAAAATGCAATTTCAGAATGTAGGACATCTCCCCACCACATTCTGAAGTGTTGTCCCGCCCAGATTTATAATTGGAATGTGATACAAAACGAGGAAATGCTGTGCTTTAGGACCATGCGGAAGGCCTCCGAGTTGTCCAGTAGGCTAAGAGTGTTCATCCAACAGGATAAAAAATACAAATTATAATTATGTCCCCTCCACTTGCACCCCTGAACAAATGCATATATTAAAAAATATATATATAAAAAATATTTGCGCCCATCTCAGTGAACTAATCCATCGCGAGGCATAGACTAAAAGTCAATTTATGCTTAATATGAAAAATGTGGTCGGAGGCTCCATTTGGAGGGTAGTGACGCAATTGCGTAGCTTTCAGAGCCATGCAGAGCCCAAATCGAGCTCCGTATCGCATCGCCATGCACCTTCTACATTTGTGAACAATGCGAGCGGCTCTATATAACTCTGCATTGACATGATTGGTTGATGGTAGGTGGGGGCGGTACATCCTGTAGAAAACACAAACTCACTTCCTTGACAACAGCTCTGCACTGCTCCACGAAGCACAATAAGTATGAATGTCCTGACTTCTGCAGAGGTCGTATCACTGTAAATGCTGCAGGGCCAATGCAGACGTCGGATTGACCAATGCACTTCTCTCTCCAGAATGCGCACTCTTCTGCCAATTTGTGCACATTCATTGTTTTTTATTTTTATTTATTTGACTTTTATTTAACCAGGCTAGTCAGTTAAGAACAAATTCTTATTTACAATGACGACCTACCAAAAGGCAAAGGCCTCCTGCGGGGGCTGGGATTAAAAATACTAAATAAAATATAGGACAAAACACACATCACAACAAGAGAGACAACACAACACTATATAGAGACCTAAGACCACAACATAGCATGGCAGCAACACATGACAACACAGCATGGTAGCGACACAACATAATAATAATATAATAATATATGCCATTTAGCAGACGCTTTTATCCAAAGCGACTTACAGTCATGTGTGCATACATTCTACGTATGGGTGGTCCCGGGGATCAAACCCACTACCCTGGCGTTACAAGCGCCATGCTCTACCAACTGAGCTACAGAAGGACCACCAACATGACAACGACATGGTAGCAACACAACATGGTAGCAGCACAACATGGTAGCAGCACAACATGGCAGCAGCACAACATGGCAGCAGCACAACATGGTAGGAGCACAACACATGGTACAAACATGTTTTGTGCTCCAGACAACAGCACAAAGGGCAAGAAGGTAGAGACAGCAATACATCATGAGAAGCAGCCACAGCTGTCAGTAAGAGTGTCCATGATCGAGTCTTTGAATGAAGAGATTGAGATAAAACTGTCCCGTGTGAGTGTTTGTTGCACCTCGTTCCAGTCGCTAGCTGCAGCAAACTGAAAAGAGGAGCGACCCAGGGATGTGTGTGCTTTGGGGATCTTTAACAGAATGTGACTGGCAGAACGGATGTTGTATGTGGAGGATGAAGGCTGCAGTAGGTATCTCAGATAGGGGGAGAGTGAGGTTTCATAACTCATAAATTATTGTTTCATGTCTATCATTTCCCACATTACATGTATCACCAGTAGTACATTTACCGTTAATTCCTATAATTTCCTATCTACCATGTTTGTTACTTTGGTTATGGTAATTTATGTTAATGCATTCAATATTAATATTCCAGTCTTCCCATTATTATTGTCAGAGTGGACACATTGTTTGCAGTGTGCACAACATATGCTACACTTGTGAGAAACAAGTGTTGGTTTAGGGTTCAATCTATGAGTTTTGTCAATTTAGTCATTGTCTTTTGTATGGAGGGCTCCTGTCAATGTTGAGTAAGGACACACATGCATAGAAGTAGGCCTATAGGCTACATGGCCTGCGCACAAATGTAGGCATATAAATGTTCGCATTGGGGGATCTGATCATTTTTCTGATTGGCTTCATGCCCCACCGCTAATAACCTGTGGAGCTTCTCAAAGTAAAGTTTTCTTCACGTCAAACATTGAGAACGACAATACTTCAATGTATTTGAAAAATCTTTCCAGCTGTCTCCCTTTCGATAACCACTCAGCGTGAAAGGGAAAAATGTAATGCTCTGGTCCAGTGGAAACGTCATAAAACAGGCCTACCTGATTACTTCTTATCAGTGTTTGACTTGGACTGAAATAGGTGCCGGTACTCATTTTGGGTGCTGGAACTGTTTATATTTAGGTGCAGGAGCTCCACAATACTTTTTATTTAATATTCTAGAAGAGGAACAGGAGCTCAAGCAGTAGAACATTTGAGGTGCCGGTACTCAGCTCCAGTGAGCTCCTGTCCGAGTCAAGCACTGCTTCTTATCCCTTGCATAAAATAGCCTACAGCTGTGTCTGTCCCGAGCTCACTGGAGCTGGGAAACTCTGAGGGCCCAGAATATGTTATACAATGTTGCAAGTTCGCTAGCCAAGTTAAAAGTTGATATGATGTTTCTTTGCAGACAGGCCATGTGTAGCCAATGTGATTCATATGATATTTATCAGGATATATATGATCAGGATAAGCTCGACCTGCAGGCTGCAATGTTTTTACTTGTTGGCTTTATGTAGGCAATTCTTACATAGTTGGCAATGGCAATATACAGAGCCTTTTGGGAAAGTATTCAGACCCCTTGACTTTTTCCACATGTTGTTACGTTACAGCCATATTCTAAAATGTATTTTTTTAAATTACCTCATCATTCTACACACAATACCCCTTAATGACAAAGCAAAAACAGGTTTTTAGACATTTTGGCAAATTAAAAAGTATAAACACTGAAATATCACATTTACGAAAGTATTCAGACCCTTTACTCAGTAGTTTGTTGTAGCACCTTTTGCAGCAATTACAGCATTGAGTCTTCTTGGGTATGACGCTACAAGCTTGGCACACCTGTATTTGGGGAGTTTCTTCTATTATTCTCTGCAGATCCTCCCAAGCTCTGTCAGGCTGGATGGGGAGCGTTGCTACACAGCTATTTTCAGGTCTCTCCAGAGATGTTAGATCGGGTTCAAGTCCGGGCTCTGGTTGGGCCACCCAAAGACATTCAGAGACTTGTCCCGAAGCCTCTCCTGCGTTGTCTTGGCTGTGTGCTTAGGGTCGTAGTCCTGTTGGAAGTTGAACCTTCGCCCCAGTCTGAGGTCCTGAGCTCTCTGGAGCAGGGTTTCATCAAGGATCTCTTTGTACGTTGCTCCGCTCACCTTTGCCTCGATCCTGACTATTCTCCCAGTCCCTGCCATTAAAAAACATTGCCACAACATGATGCTGCCACCAACATGCTTCACAGTAGGGATGGTGCCAGGTTTCCACCAGACGTGATGCTTGGCATTCAGGCCATAGACTTCAATCTTGTTTTCATCAGACCAGAGAATCTTGTTTCTCAAGATTCCTTTCGGCAAACACCAAGCAGGCTGTCATGTGCCTTTTACCGAGTAAAGGCCTGATTGGTAAAGTGCTGCAGAGAAGGTTGTCCTTCTGGAAGGTTCTCCTATCTCCATAGAGGAACTCAAAAGCTCTGTCAGAGTGATCATCGGGTTCTTGGTCACCTCCCTGACCAAGGCCCTTATCCCCGATTGCTCAGTTTGGCCGGACATCCAGCTCTCGGAAGAGTCTTGGTGGTTCCAAACTTCTTCCTTTTAAGAACGATGGAGGCCACAGTGTTGTTGGGCACCTTCAATGCTGCAGACATTTTTTGCTATACTTCCCCAGATCTGTGCCTCAATAAAATCCTGTCTCAGACCGCTACGGACAATTCCTTTGACCTCATGGCTTGGTTTTTGCTCTGATATGCACTGTCAAATATGGGGCCTTATATAAACAGGTGTGTGCCTTTCCAAATCATGTCTGATCAATTGAATTTACCACAGGTGGACTCATCTCAAGGATGATCAATGAAAACAGGATGCACCTGAGCTCAATTCCGAGTCTCATAGCAAAGGGCATGACTACTTATGTAAATAAGGTATTTCTGTTTTTTATTTCAATTACATCTGAAAAAATATATATGTTTTTGCTTTTGTCATTACGGGGTATTATGTGCAGATTGTTGAGGAAATGTTTTTATTTAATCCATTTTAGAATAAGGCTGTAACATAACAGTAAAGGGGTCAAATCAAATCAAACTTTATTTGACACATGCCGAATACAAGTGTAGACTTTACCGTGAAACACTTACTTACAAGCCCTTAACCAACAGTGTAGTTCAAGAAGAATAAAATATTTACCAAGTAGACTAAAATAAAAAGTCATAATAAAAAGTAACACAATAAGAATAACGAGGCTATATACAGGGGGTACCGGTACCGAGTCAGTGTGCAGGGGTACAGGCTAGTTGAGGTCATCTGAACATGTAGGTGGGGGCGAAGTGACTATGCATAGGTAACTAACAAACAGCGAGTAGCACCAGTGAACGTCCGGTGGAGATTTTTATGAATTGTTCAGCAGTCTTATGGCTTGGGGGTAGAAGCTGTTAAGGAGCCTTTTGGACCTAGACTTGCGCTCCAGTACCGCTTGTCGTGCGGTAGCAGAGAGAGCAGTCTATAACTCCTCTGACACCGGCTATTATGTAAGTCCTGGATAGCAGAAGCCGAGCAGTACCATACCAGTCTGAATACTTTCCGAAGACACTAAGTTACTTTTTACGTTTGTATCATTTTCATTTAGATTTGGATACAATTGTGATTAACCACATGACAATGATTTTGAGATATGAAGACCTGATTATAAATAAAATGAAACTATTTCAGGAAAATGTGCGTATGAAAACCATAACTGACACGCAGATCTGTAGAAATGTTAAGATAAATTGGCATTCCACATGATAAAGATTGTAGACTGCTCATGTAGCCTATTACCGGTAACTTCAGGAGACTAAAGGCAGAATCTGTGAAAGCCAGCAAGAGCAGGAGGAGAATACTTGGGTCAGGTTAAGTTTGTTTTCTTCTGGTTATCTAGATCTCTGGCGCCCTCTTGAGGAATTTGTCTTATTTCACTAAACCGGAAGTTTTAAGCATCAGACAAGCTCGATACATATAGCTCATTTTATTAAAACACATAGGATGTGTCTATAAATGGAAAAATACATGTTTAAACATTTAGACTAATTGATTAGTCGAAAGAACAGACAATTTTCGGTCGACCATACTCTCGGGCACACACACAACGAGACTCACACTCACACTCACACACACGCACACCACACACACACAGGACCAGGTCCACAGCGCAGGGAGATAATGGAATTCTTATCTTCACACAGCGGTGATGCCATTAACTCCAAATAAACTCCTCAAACTCTATTACAGAGGCAGAGACAAAATGGCAGTATATCTCTTGACAGGCATAACTGCTGCATTAAAATGAGAAGAGAAAGAGAGGGGGAGAGAGCAGAGCAGACAGAAAGTGAGAGGTGAAGAGAGTGAGGAAGGGAGTGAGTGAGTGAGTGAGTGAGTGAGTGAGTGAGTGAGTGAGTGAGTGAGTGAGTGAGTGAGTGAGTGAGTGAGTGAGTGAGTGAGTGAGTGAGTGAGAGTGAGAGAGAGAGGGAGGGAGGGAGGGCAGAGGTGAGAAAAGGTGAGGAAAGGTCAGGGAGAGAGAGGGAGAGAGAAAGAGAGAGAGAGAGAGAGAGAGAGAGAGAGAGAGAGAGAGAGAGAGAGAGAGAGAGAGAGAGAGAGAGAGAGAGAGAGAGTGTTTGTCTAAGCCTGAAGGTCTGGGTCGATAACACAGCACTTGACTTCCGTCCCCAGGGTTCTCTCTGACACTGGACAGCCACACACCATCTACTGCTTGTGTGTGTGTGTATGCATGTATGTATGTATGTATGTGTGTGTGTGTGTGTGTGTGTGTGTGTGTGTGTGTGTGTGTGTGTGTGTGTGTGTGTGTGTGTGTGTGTGTGTGTGTGTGTGTGTGTGTGTGTGTGTGTGTGTGTGTGTGTGTGTGTGTGGTGTGTGTGCACATATCTGTGCCCGTGTGTGTGTCTAGGGGACAGGTTGTATTTCCATAAGTCTGCTGTTATGAAAGCAGTATAAATACACCTGTGTGACCGGCTGCTGTGACTGGGGTGACCTGTAGCCACTGTGTGTGTGTGTGTGTGTGTGTGTGTGTGTGTGTGTGTGTGTGTGTGTGTGTGTGTGTGTGTGTGTGTGTGTGTGTGTGTGTGTGTGTGTGTGTGTGTGTGTGTGTGTGTGTGTGTGTGTGTGTGTGTGTGTGTGTGTGTGTGTGTGTGTGTATGACCCACCTCTCATTCCTCACCTCTCTGTAATGTGTTAACCACTGACTTCAATGAATGGCGGTATACATTCAGAAGTGTCTCGACAGAGAATCACTTCAATTTAGTAATGACACTGATGGAACATTGTTCATCTCCAGAAGTTAACATGAAGGTAGATTGATAGCTGGGTATAAGTTATATTACATTCCATTGTCTGTTCTGTTACATTACATTGTCTGTTCTGTTACATTCCATTGTCTGTTATATTACACTCCATTGTCTGTTCTATTACATTCCATTGTCTATTCTGTTACATTCCATTGTCTGTTCTGTTACATTACATTGTCTGTTCTGTTACATTCCATTGTCTGTTATATTACATTCCATTGTCTGTTCTATTACATTCCATTGTCTGTTCTATTACATTCCATTGTCTATTCTGTTACATTCCATTGTCTATTCTGTTACATTCCATTGTCTGTTATATTACATTCCATTGTCTGTTCTATTACATTACATTGTCTGTTCTATTACATTACAGTATTTATTCTGTTACATTCCATTGTCTGTTCTGTTACATTCCATTGTCTATTCTGTTACATTCCATTGTCTGTTCAGTTACATTCCATTGTCTGTTCTGTTACATCCCATTGTCTGTTCTGTTACATTCCATTGTCTATTCTGTTACATTCCATTGTCTGTTCAGTTACATTCCATTGACTGTTCTGTTACATTCCATTGTCTATTCTGTTACATTCCATTGTCTGTTCTGTTACATTCCATTGTCTGTTCTGTTACATTCCATTGTCTATTCTGTTACATTCCATTGTCTGTTCAGTTACATTCCATTGTCTGTTCTGTTACATTCCATTGTCTGTGTTAACATTCAGCCAACATCCTGTGCTACAGTACCATTCAGGAAGGAAGTTGACTAGCATGCTAGCTGTTCCGGTACCAGTCTTGCAAACCTACCTTCAACTTCTTTAAAACTGCACGCAGACACATACAATATCCTTGCCAAAAATCTTGCAGTATCCCTTTAAAACGGAGGCGTCAAGCCTGTCTAGAGCAGTCAATAAGTGACACAACAACATAATGAGACATAACTACAGATGTAGGATCTTAATTTGAGCCAGTTTGCTACAGCAGGAAAATAATCATGTAGCAAAAGGACATGTGAACTATTATGTGAATTCTAATTAAATTCACATTTTTGTAGGGGTTGATACATTTTTTGTTAGGGCAAATCAAGTCTGAAATTTCTAAGTGGAACATACAAACTTTAGAAGCCATTTTAAAACAAAAATATATTAGAAGAAAATTCTCAATAACTAAAGAGTGATCAAATGATCCAAAATCTGTACATAGGCCTGTGAGAATATAGCAGAGTATTAATCAGCTCTCCATATAAGTGTCATAATTTTACCTTCAAATAAAGTGTAATAATCCGTGTAACAACTGAACTGTATGTAACCTACATCTGTCTGGCCTCTAGTCTGTAGTATATAACCTACAGCTGTCTGGCCTCTAGTCTGTAGTATATAACCTACAGCTGTCTGGCCTCTAGTCTGTAGTATATAACCTACAGCTGTATGGCCTCTAGTCTGTAGTATATAACCTACAGATGTCTGGCCTCTAGTCTGTAGTATATAACCTACAGCTGTCTGGCCTCTAGTCTGTAGAATATAACCTACAGCTGTCTGGCCTCTAGTCTGTAGTATATAACCTACAGCTGTCTGGCCTCTAGTCTGTAGTATATAACCTACAGCTGTCTGGCCTCTAGTCTGTAGTATATAACCTACAGCTGTATGGCCTCTAGTCTGTAGTATATAACCTACAGATGTCTGGCCTCTAGTCTGTAGTATATAACCTACAGATGTCTGGCCTCTAATCTGTAGTATATAACCTACAGCTGTCTGGCCTCTAGTCTGTAGTATATAACCTACAGCTGTCTGGCCTCTAGTCTGTAGTATATAACCTACAGCTGTCTGGCCTCTAGTCTGTAGTATATAACCTACAGCTGTCTGGCCTCTAGTCTGTAGTATATAACCTACAGCTGTATGGCCTCTAGTCTGTAGTATATAACCTACAGATGTCTGGCCTCTAATCTGTAGTATATAACCTACAGCTGTCTGGCCTCTAGTCTGTAGTATATAACCTACAGCTGTCTGGCCTCTAGTCTGTAGTATATAACCTACAGCTGTCTGGCCTCTAGTCTGTAGTATATAACCTACAGATGTCTGGCCTCTAATCTGTAGTATATAACCTACAGCTGTCTGGCCTCTAGTCTGTAGTATATAACCTACAGCTGTCTGGCCTCTAGTCTGTAGTATATAACCTACAGCTGTATGGCCTCTAGTCTGTAGTATATAACCTACAGATGTCTGGCCTCTAGTCTGTAGTATATAACCTACAGCTGTCTGGCCTCTAGTCTGTAGTATATAACCTACAGCTGTCTGGCCTCTAGTCTGTAGTATATAACCTACAGCTTTCTGGCCTCTAGTCTGTAGTATATAACCTACAGCTGTCTGGACTCTAGTCTGTAGTATATAACCTACAGCTGTCTGGCCTCTAGTCTGTAGTATATAACCTACAGCTGTCTGGACTCTAGTCTGTAGTATATAACCTACAGCTGTCTGGCCTCTAGTCTGTAGTATATAACCTACAGCTGTCTGGCCTCTAGTCTGTAGTATATAACCTACAGCTGTCTGGCCTCTAATCTGTAGTATATAACCTACAGCTGTCTGGCCTCTAGTCTGTAGAATATAACCTACAGCTGTCTGGCCTCTAGTCTGTAGTATATAACCTACAGCTGTCTGGCCTCTAGTCTGTAGAATATAACCTACAGCTGTCTGGCCTCTAGTCTGTAGTATATAACCTACAGCTGTCTGGCCTCTAGTCTGTAGTATATAACCTACAGCTGTCTGGCCTCTAGTCTGTAGTATATAACCTACAGCTGTCTGGCCTCTAGTCTGTAGTATATAACCTACAGCTGTCTGGCCTCTAGTCTGTAGTATATAACCTACAGCTGTCTGGCCTCTAGTCTGTAGTATATAACCTACAGCTGTCTGGCCTCTAGTCTGTAGTATATAACCTACAGCTGTCTGGCCTCTAGTCTGTAGTATATAACCTACAGCTGTCTGGCCTCTAGTCTGTAGTATATAACCTACAGCTGTCTGGTCTCTAGTCTGTAGTATATAACCTACAGCTGTCTGGCCTCTAGTCTGTAGTATATAACCTACAGCTGTCTGGCCTCTAGTCTGTAGTATATAACCTACAGCTGTCTGGCCTCTAGTCTGTAGTATATAACCTACAGCTGTCTGGCCTCTAGTCTGTAGTATATAACCTACTGCTGTCTGGCCTCTAGTCTGTAGTATATAACCTACAGCTGTCTGGTCTCTAGTCTGTAGAATATAACCTACAGCTGTCTGGCCTCTAGTCTGTAGTATATAACCTACAGCTGTCTGGCCTCTAGTCTGTAGTATATAACCTACAGCTGTCTGGCCTCTAGTCTGTAGTATATAACCTACAGCTGTCTGGCCTCTAGTCTGTAGTATATAACCTACAGCTGTCTGGCCTCTAGTCTGTAGTATATAACTTACAGCTGTCTGGCCTCTAGTCTGTAGTATATAACCTACAGCTGTCTGGCCTCTAGTCTGTAGTATATAACCTACAGCTGTCTGGCCTCTAGTCTGTAGTATATAACCTACAGCTGTCTGGCCGCTAGTCTGTAGAATATAACCTACATCTGTCTGGCCTCTAGTCTGTAGTATATAACCTACAGCTGTCTGGCCTCTAGTCTGTAGTATATAACCTACAGCTGTCTGGCCTCTAGTCTGTAGTATATAACCTACAGCTGTCTGGCCTCTAATCTGTAGTATATAACCTACAGCTGTCTGGCCTCTAGTCTGTAGAATATAACCTACAGCTGTCTGGCCTCTAGTCTGTAGTATATAACCTACAGCTGTCTGGCCTCTAGTCTGTAGAATATAACCTACAGCTGTATGGCCTCTAGTCTGTAGTATATAACCTACAGCTGTCTGGCCTCTAGTCTGTAGTATATAACCTACAGCTGTCTGGCCTCTAGTCTGTAGTATATAACCTACAGCTGTCTGGCCTCTAGTCTGTAGTATATAACCTACAGCTGTCTGGCCTCTAGTCTGTATTCTCAACATCAACAAGATGATTGGAACTTAATAAAACTCTGGTAACCTCCTAAATGGCACCCTATTCCCTGGCGCTGGTCAAAAAAAGTACAACCTATTCCCTGCATACTACACAGGGCTCCTGTCAAAAGCACTATATAGGGTGCCATTTGAGACAAACCAATTGTCTTTGGCAAGGCAAGGAAATCCATATAAACCATTACATTTGAACACTTACGGCTTTCTGTGAAGAACAGCTGACTTAAGAGTTAGAAGCAAAAATACTCTCAATATTCTTTATATAAAACGCATATCAGTTTCTAATCTATACTGACCTCAGGCGATCATGTTGTTAAAATAAAGTGTTTTGCAAAACTAAAACTACTGGCAACTGAGCTGCCACCAACGTCAAGGAGATTAAACGTTAACTTGTCTGGAGTTTTTAAACGTGTGTAAGGGGTTATACTGAAACATTGCTAAGGTGTCCTGAAACAAGACTTGGTGTACACACCACAACATGCACGTGCGACTGCGAAATCATGCACACAAACACACACACACACTCACAGATATGCACACATACACATTCAGGCACACACACACACACACAGATATACACACATACACATTCAGGCACACACACACGCACACATGCAAATGCACGTGCGCAGGGCCTGACAGACGCATGCAGTATTCATTTTATAATAGGGGTACCATTATGTCCACTCCTACTTTTTACAGACAGACAGTAGGACTCCGGCTTTGTTCTGATTAATACAACACAATCGGTCATTAATCAATTCAAACAGACATCCATCATCAATCAATCAATCAAACAAACATCCATCACGTGTCACTCTTCAATAAAACAAGGGCCTCCCTCCTCATTGAGAGGAAACCATGTTGCTTCCCAAACAGCACCCTATTCCCTATAGTGCACTCCTTTTGACCAGAGCCCTATGGCCTAATGCACTACATGGGAAATAAGGTGTGATTCGGGACGCAACCTATGTCAGGTCAATAAAGCAGCTTCGCTTAATACAACAGGAAGGTCAATAAAAATGTCCAATTAAGTGTCCGGTTGCAGTTAATTGTCTGATGATTGTGGGAGCGGTATACGGAGGCATAATGAAGTAATTATGCTAATTTATACCAAGGCATTTGAGCCCCCTGTTTATTTTACGAGATGCCACACTGAATTCTATGAGTTCATTATGTCTTCAGTCTTAGATACTAGTTGTTCATTCATCTCATTGTCTGTTCACTGTGGGGTGAAGGATATAATAAAGCTCACAGGGACAAACCCTGTAGGTGTTGCCTATGTGTCCTAAATGGCACCCTATTCGTTCCCTATATAGTTCCCTTCTTTTGACCAGAGCCCAATGGGCACATGGTGCCATTTTGGGCACAGCCTTAGAATGGAGTGCTCAAAGGAGAAGGTCTTGTACTTATTATACCTTGCACATTGTACCTTATGCATCGATTCATAGCCGCAAAAGCTCTTCCATGCTAATGGTTTATACAATACCTTCGAGGGCATGAATGAGGATGTCTTCACTGGGATAATTACTAGGAAACAGTGGCCTGAAGACAGGTGGTGCCCCTACACTACTGATTAAGCATTAGAAGACTAAGGGCTGGGTTCCCGGCTATATATTAAGCCTTGTCCTGGACTAAAACACCTTCTCAATACAAAAGGGTTTCAAAACGGTTCTTAGCTGAACCCTTTTTGGTTCCAGATACCTGGAGAATGTCCATTGACCATGTTTGAGGTCCAGTACTATGTTCAATTTGTGCCCAGCAAATCCAGCCTTTCACCACATTTCAAGTATTGAGTAATCTTAACTACCCTTACAGAAAAAACACATGATTTCACATGGAAATTCACATGATTTCATCTGAAAATTCACATGTGAAATAATGTGAAAACATGTTTTGGAACACTTCACGTGATCACTTTTTCACATGTATAGTTTCATGTTAGCACATGTTGTTTTACATGCTATCACATTAACTTAACATTAGATCACATGTTATCACATTAACTAAACATTAGATCACATGTTATCACATTAACTTAACATTAGATCACATGTTATCACATTAACTTAACATTAGATCACATGTTATCACATTAACTTAACATTAGATCACATGTTATCACATTAACTTAACATTAGATCACATGTTATCACATTAACTTAACATTAGATCACATGTTATCACATTAACTAAACATTAGATCACATGTTATCACATTAACTTAACATTAGATCACATGTTATCACATTAACTTAACATTAGATCACATTATCACATTAACTTAACATTAGATCACATGTTATCACATTAACTTAACATTAGATCACATGTTATCACATTAACTTAACATTAGATCACATTATCACATTAACTTAACATTAGATCACATTATCACATTAACTTAACATTAGATAACATGCTATCACATTAACTTAACATTAGATCACATTATCACATTAACTTCAAATAAATTCACATGCTATCACATTAACTTCACATGAGATCACATGTTATCACATTAACTAAACATTAGATCACATGTTATCACATTAACTTAACATTAGATCACATTATCACATTAACTTAACATTAGATCACATGTTATCACATTAACTTAACATTAGATCACATGTTATCACATTAACTTAACATTAGATCACATTATCACATTAACTTCACATGAGATCACATGTTATCACATTAACTAAACATTAGATCACATGTTATCACATTAACTTAACATTAGATCACATTATCACATTAACTTAACATTAGATCACATTATCACATTAACTTAACATTAGATCACATGTTATCACATTAACTTAACATTAGATCACATGTTATCACATTAACTTAACATTAGATCACATTATCACATTAACTTAACATTAGATCACATTATCACATTAACTTAACATTAGATAACATGCTATCACATTAACTTAACATTAGATCACATTATCACATTAACTTCAAATAAATTCACATGCTATCACATTAACTTCAAATAAATTCACATGCTATCACATTAACTTCACATAAGATCACATGTTATCACATTAACTTAACATTAGATCACATTATCACATTAACTTCAAATAAATTCACATGCTATCACATTAACTTCACATGAGATCACATGTGATCACACAAAAACATGTTTTTGGAACGCTTCACGTGATCACATGAAATGAATCAAGTTTTTCCGTAAGGGTGACCACAGCACCAGGCACTAAACACCTTCCATGCAGCCTCAAAGGGACAACCGAAACCTTAATCTTAATGACAGTCGGCCATTAGAGAGAGGCAGCAACAATGCTGTTGATTACCAACACTCAGGGGTGTTTAACCAGCAGTCAAGGACAGTGTCCAGGTTATCAGGCCTGCTGGGTGCCAGACTCATTTCTCAGGGATATCCCCTGAACAGAACTAATAAAGGTCAACCATTAACCATGCTGTCGTAAGAACAGAGCACCACGCCGTGACTTTCTGCTTTAATAGCACACAGCTACCTACGACTGCTAACAACTTTTAACTGCCTTCCTCTTTACTACAGAATAGAATACCTATTGATGTCACTTAAAAACCTTAAGTGTAGTTACAATGCACGTATACAGCCTAAATAAAGTAGTACAGCCATTAAACCTCGATTTTTAGAGGATGAATTTCCCCCACGATGCCCAAGTTGCTCTGGTGAGTCACACCCCGCTGTATGACTCATGAACTGCTGTGAAGATTCAGTCGAAATCACTAATTGTCTTCTTATCACCCTCTACAATAAGGACAATGGGGTGGCTGTTTCAGCCAGACAGGACACATTCACTTTATGTGTTTGGCTCTGAAGTTTCTCTCTGTTACCTCTAATGGCTCCACTATTAGCAGTTTAACTGAGTTATACAGGCCTAGTCTGTCTTTTAGCTCGATAAGATTTGCAGACAGTTCAGAGTAAAAAGAAACGCTGTCACTACCATGATGAAGGCATTTGGCAAAATACATTGGTTCGTTTTATCAATAAAATATAGATTTTTTCTAAACAAACTTCCAATGTGCTACATAAGAGTTACTGCTAATTCAACTTTTTAACTCTATAGCTAGGATTTAGACAGGGAAGCCCTGCTCTGCCCAGCAATATAACTCTGACAGCTGTAGCCTGGTCACAATGCGCCAGTCTTTCTTTTTACGACAAAAATGTAAAAAATATTTTGGCAGGCAATCCCGTAAGAGAGCATCATTGTGTTTTCTCTACAATAGAGAAGAGTTGCTGAATATATTTTCAGCTCAATAGGAATAGGAAGCTGTATATCTATCAGACCGGAAAGAGAGCATTTTGGTTCCTGCCTGGCAGCTAATGGGTTTCACAGCCTACCTGCAGTGATGAGAGAGATGAGTGAGGAAGGTGTGAATGGGTTGATGAGTAGAGCCACAGGACAGGACCTGACTAACTACAGCGCTGGCCAATTAGTACACACACACGCACACACATGCACAAACACACACACACATTGGATCTGACCAACTACAGCACTGACCAATTAGTAGTGGGACTACAGTGAGGCTAACTGATATCTCTCCGGCATCTCTTCAGTCTGGAAAAGGAATTGGGAAGATGTGATATTGCATGCGGTTGGAAATTCTATTGTATTCTTATGAAAAGGTCTCAAAAAAAGCAAAGAACAGGCGACTGAGAAAGATGTAAGTAACGGCCATGAGAGATCTGCAGAACTAATCTGAGAAGCCTTGATGTTTTCTGTAGCTGTCATGGTTAGGAAAGGTGCGCCTCGAGGTGAGAACCTTAATAAATATAATACACAGCTATCAGCTCCAAGACCAGAGACAGACAGATATACACCACCACCTTAACTGAGTGGTCAGTGGATATTGCAGTGTAGCAGACATTTCAGTGGATATTTCAGTGAATGCAAGTCTGTTTCAGCAGGGCATTAGTCCCTTCATTTACTGTAGCGTCAAGACAGCAGCAATACGTCTTGAGTCTATGAATTTGGTGTGACAGATGTGGACTCAGTAAAGACTTCATATAATACCTCTATCCCCGCCATTTTCCCAGTGCCACCTCTACTTATTGGGGGGCACCTCTGTTTATCGGGGCCCACTCAGCTTATAGGCAGAGCACTGTTGACATGGGCTAATTGATTGACCGTCAGTGGCTGCTGATGCACTAACAAATGTCTAAACGTCACCTTGTGTATTCAACTATTTACTTTAGTGTTCTCTGTGTACAGGAAGGGGCGGCACCGCATCCTCCCAATACAACCATGTCACTTCACTTCTCCCTTCCCCTGACTGAATAAACCTGAACTTTTCTCCACAATACAATAAGGATTAGATCAAAAGAAGACATAGAGAACCGGAGAGAGAGAGAGTGACTCAACGTTTTCTCCACAATACAATAAGGATTAGATCAAAAGAAGACATAGAGAACCGGAGAGAGAGAGTGACTCAACGTTTTCTCCACAATACAATAAGGATTAGATCAAAAGAAGACATAGAGAACCGGAGAGAGAGAGTGACTCAACGTTTTCTCCACAATACAATAAGGATTAGATCAAAAGAAGACATAGAGAACCGGAGAGAGAGAGTGACTCAAAGTTTTCTCCACAATACAATAAGGATTAGATCAAAAGAAGACATAGAGAACCGGAGAGAGAGAGTGACTCAACGTTTTCTCCACAATACAATAAGGATTAGATCAAAAGAAGACATAGAGAACCGGAGAGAGAGAGTGACTCAACGTTTTCTCCACAATACAATAAGGATTAGATCAAAAGAAGACATAGAGAACCGGAGAGAGAGAGTGACTCAACGTTTTCTCCACAATACAATAAGGATTAGATCAAAAGAAGACATAGAGAACCGGAGAGAGAGAGTGACTCAACGTTTTCTCCACAATACAATAAGGATTAGATCAAAAGAAGACATAGAGAACCGGAGAGAGAGAGTGACTCAACGTTTTCTCCACAATACAATAAGGATTAGATCAAAAGAATACATAGAGAACCGGAGGGTGAGAGTGACTCAACGTTTTCTCCACAATACAATAAGGATTAGATCAAAAGAAGACAGAGAACCGGAGGGTGAGAGTGACTCAACGTTTTCTCCACAATACAATAAGGATTAGATCAAAAGAAGACATAGAGAACCGGAGAGTGAGAGTGACTCAACGTTTTCTCCACAATACAATAAGGATTAGATCAAAAGAAGACATAGAGAACCGGAGAGAGAGAGTGACTCAACGTTTTCTCCACAATACAATAAGGATTAGATCAAAAGAAGACATAGAGAACCGGAGAGAGAGAGTGACTCAACGTTTTCTCCACAATACAATAAGGATTAGATCAAAAGAAGACATAGAGAACCGGAGAGAGAGAGTGACTCAACGTTTTCTCCACAATACAATAAGGATTAGATCAAAAGAAGACATAGAGAACCGGAGAGAGAGAGTGACTCAACGTTTTCTCCACAATACAATAAGGATTAGATCAAAAGAAGACATAGAGAACCGGAGGGTGAGAGTGACTCAACGTTTTCTCCACAATACAATAAGGATTAGATCAAAAGAAGACATAGAGAACCGGAGGGTGAGAGTGACTCAACGTTTTCTCCACAATACAATAAGGATTAGATCAAAAGAAGACATAGAGAACCGGAGGGTGAGAGTGACTCAACGTTTTCTCCACAATACAATAAGGATTAGATCAAAAGAAGACATAGAGAACCGGAGGGTGAGAGTGACTCAACGTTTTCTCCACAATACAATAAGGATTAGATCAAAAGAAGACATAGAGAACCGGAGAGTGAGAGTGACTCAACGTTTTCTCCACAATACAATAAGGATTAGATCAAAAGAAGACATAGAGAACCGGAGAGAGAGAGTGACTCAACGTTTTCTCCACAATACAATAAGGATTAGATCAAAAGAAGACATAGAGAACCGGAGAGAGAGAGTGACTCAACGTTTTCTCCACAATACAATAAGGATTAGATCAAAAGAAGACATAGAGAACCGGAGAGAGAGAGTGACTCAACGTTTTCTCCACAATACAATAAGGATTAGATCAAAAGAAGACATAGAGAACCGGAGAGAGAGAGTGACTCAACGTTTTCTCCACAAGACAATAAGGATTAGATCAAAAGAAGACATAGAGAACCGGAGGGTGATACAACGTTTTCTCCACAATACAATAAGGATTAGATCAAAAGAAGACATAGAGAACCGGAGGGTGAGAGTGACTCAACGTTTTCTCCACAATACAATAAGGATTAGATCAAAAGAAGACATAGAGAACCGGAGGGTGAGAGTGACTCAACGTTTTCTCCACAATACAATAAGGATTAGATCAAAAGAAGACATAGAGAACCGGAGAGTGAGAGTGACTCAACGTTTTCTTACATGACACTTCATTCTGCCTGCCAGTTTGATGCCGTCAAACACAAATGTTCTGACGGATCTGGGATTGGATGGGTTTAACCTTGTGAAAGAGGGAAGAGAAAGACGAAAAGAGAGAGAGAGAGCAGGGGGAAAATAAAATTCCAGCTGACGCAGTGACAGAGTGGATGAATTTCAGCCGTCTTGAAATGGTGGTATTGTCAGACTAAGATGGCTAAAAGCCAGATACTCAAACATGCCTGACATTAAGATACTGTCAGGACTGTCCAAATGACACAATGTTCCCTATGAAGTGCACTACTTTTGACAAGGGCCCATAGGGCTGTGGTGAAAAGTAGTGCACTGTGTAGGAAGTAGGGTGCCTTTTGGGATGCAACGGTGCCACTGTCAGGGTGTCCACAGGGAGACGGAGGGGAAAAGGCTTCTCTTGACATCATGTTGATTTGAAACACAAAACGTGACAGAAAAAACATCTGTCCTATTTCCTCTTCAACCACATGCCTTTAAATCATAAGTAGGGGGGGTTGCAAACACTTCAGTCATAAATACTGTATTATATGCATTTTGCACAGTAAAATTTGTTGTTTTGGCCCCAAACATAATATTTTTTGCCACAAAAAAAATGGAGCAAAACCAGTAAATATATACTACAACAAGCTGGAATTTACAAGCCAACCATTTGGACAAACACAGCTCAAAACAACTTACCTACAAATTCAAAACAGGGAATTCATAAATACCACCAAACAGTATGTGGTAGTTCTCCTCTCAGATAATCTATCTAGAACAGGGATGGGCAATTTAGATGGGGGTGGGGGCTCTGCGTACCCACATGTGCAATTCTACAAATGTTTCCATGGGGTGGAGAGAAATGTTTGCAGGTTTTAATATGATATCTGAGTGAGACTAACAAACAAAATCAATGGGGGCCCCCGGATGGTAATTCCACCATGATTACTAAGTTTAGATAGCTGGCCACTAGGCTAATTTACCAATCTAAAACACTTTAGCTGACATGGCTAATTGAGTGACTACCAGTGACTGACATAACTAGAGAAAAACTGCTGATGCACAACCGCATTTCCAATTTGCACCTTGTGTATTTTATTGAGTAAAAAATATATTATAAAAAAGGGGTATTTTTCTTTTGGGGAAATTGAACAGAGGACCTTCAAATGGGGTGTTGCTCATCCTTTATCTAGAACAAATGGGGTGTTGCTCATCCTTTATCTAGAACAAATGGGGTGTTGCTCATCCTTTATCGAGAACAAATGGGGTGTTGCTCATCCTTTATCTAGAACAAATGGGGTGTTGCTCATCCTTTATCTAGACCAAATGGGGTGTTGCTCATCCTTTATCTAGAACAAATGGGGTGTTGCTCATCCTTTATCTAGAACAAATGGGGTGTTGCTCATCCTTTATCTAGAACAAATGGGGTGTTGCTCATCCTTTATCTAGAACAAATGGGGTGTTGCTCATCCTTTATCTAGAACAAATGGGGTGTTGCTCATCCTTTATCTAGAACAAATGGGGTGTTGCTCATCCTTTATCTAGAACAAATGGGGTGTTGCTCATCCTTTATCTAGAACAAATGGGGTGTTGCTCATCCTTTATCTAGAACAAATGGGGTGTTGCTCATCCTTTATCTAGAACAAATGGGGTGTTGCTCATCCTTTATCTAGAACAAATGGGGTGTTGCTCATCCTTTATCTAGAACAAATGGGGTGTTGCTCATCCTTTATCTAGAACAAATGGGGTGTTGCTCATCCTTTATCTAGAACAAATGGGGTGTTGCTCATCCTTTATCTAGACCAAATGGGGTGTTGCTCATCCTTTATCTAGAACAAATGGGGTGTTGCTCATCCTTTATCTAGAACAAATGGGGTGTTGCTCATCCTTTATCTAGAACAAATGGGGTGTTGCTCATCCTTTATCTAGAACAAATGGGGTGTTGCTCATCCTTTATCTAGACCAAATGGGGTGTTGCTCATCCTTTATCTAGAACAAATGGGGTGTTGCTCATACTTTATCTAGAACAAATGGGGTGTTGCTCATCCTTTATCTAGACCAAATGGGGTGTTGCTCATCCTTTATCTAGAACAAATGGGGTGTTGCTCATACTTTATCTAGAACAAATGGGGTGTTGCTCATCCTTTATCTAGACCAAATGGGGTGTTGCTCTTCCTTTATCTAGAACAAGCATTGTATCTGTTCACCATTTATAATCTTTATTTTATAGAAATATATAACAGAAGTCTAAGCTTCATAGAAGTACATGGAATATTCATTTTGGAACAGATCTGAAGTATTTCATTCTGTTGTCATCACAATGAGTCAACCAACAGCTTGGCTGCTTTAGACTTAAGGCATCCCCTCCCAATCTTAAAAACAATAAACACCATATTGTGTAAATAAGGCTGCTTTAAACGCTCCCGCCCAATCTTTAATGGAACAAATAGCATATTGTGTAAATAGAACTGTTTACGGTTCCATTTCCTGTAAGAGCTTGAAACAAACGACACATAAGCTTACAGTAAGTACTCTAGAAATGGGCAGTGTCTTTTAGTGAGTGTTTCTTTTCCAAAAGTCTCCAAAAGCCAAGCAACACACCCATCAGATCATTGTGATGTAGAAAATAGCATCTCATTCACTACTTATACATTGACTACCCCCCCCACACACACACAGTCCTGATGATACCATGTCATAGCCCTTTGCTTCAGTCAGATGACCAAATTGCCCCCTCTAGTAGCCTCATGGGTGGAATCAAATTTGTTCATAATTTCATAATTAATAATAGTTTTAAAAATGAAGCCCATAACCGTTTGCGTGAGGTGTCTACTTTTTTTTCAAATTACATTTTTTTAAAGACTACCAAGAATCACTCCTTGTGAACCTGATTTAGCCCATTGCAGTAAAAGGTTAATGAGTTTTAATAAGGCCTCACTCTGCCATTTGACCTGAATATAGTATGGGCCATGTTGCCCTGTGGGTAGTCTGGGTAGTCTGAATTAGCCTGGGTTCGTCTCTGGGCAGACTTTAGGGATGAGTGAATTGGCTAGTCAGGGTACTTTTCTCTGTCACAATCAGCCAGGTGGTATGTACCCAGACACACAATCAGCCAGGTGGTATGTACCCAGACACACAATCAGCCAGGTGGTATGTACCCAGACACACAATCAGCCAGGTGGTATGTACCCAGACACACAATCAGCCAGGTGGTATGTACCCAGACACACAATCAGCCAGGTGACATGTACCCAGACACACAATCAGCCAGGTGGTATGTACCCAGACACACAATCAGCCAGGTGACATGTACCCAGACACACAATCAGCCAGGTGGTATGTACCCAGACACACAATCAGCCAGGTGGTATGTACCCAGACACACAATCAGCCAGGTGACATGTACCCAGACACACAATCAGCCAGGTGGTATGTACCCAGACACACAATCAGCCAGGTGACATGTACCCAGACACACAATCATGTACCTTCGACATAGTCAAGTAAGAATCAACAGCCAGCCAACATAGATATACGCTATACTGGAAATATGGTTTGAATTGTGCTGTACTGAGCAGATTCCCCTAAACATACCCACAGTAAGCCAAAACACACGGCTTGGAGTGACTCAGAGTAATGAGCAAACAGAACTATGGATCAGGGAACAGGGAGATCAGGGAAAAGAGCTTTCTCTCTCTCACACACACACACAAACACACCCACCCACACACACCACACACACACACACACACACACACACACACACACACACACACACACACACACACACACACACACACACACACACACACACACACACACACACACACACACACACACACACACACACACACACACACACACACACACACACACACACACACACACACACCACACACAGTTTATTAGTCTACTGGCGTTCTTGCTGTGTTTGTTGAATTAGTGAATAAAGAGATAAGCTGTAGCTGTGCTGTTCCATACAGATGTGAAGTTCCTCTTGTCTCTTTCAGCTGGTAAATGCACAGCTTGAGCTCCCGACACACACACACACACACACACACACACACACACACACACACACACACACACACACACACACACACACACACACACACACACACACACACACACACACACACACACACACACACACACACACACACACACACACACACACACAAAGCTTGGGTTACCCTAAACTCTCTCCCCTCCAGGATTACTGCTGGGTACACACTCCAAATCCCCCTCTTTCTACCCCGTATCTTGTTTCCAGTGTTCCGTCCAATTGCAAATGCAATTACCCAGGCTCTTTCATTGTGTGGTGTTCCCATTCTCTGCATGCCTAAACCATATGGTCGCTCTAAAAGAGACAAACAGCGAGCTGTGAGAGAGGCAGTCTATGTCCTAATTACTTAAAGACACCCCACAGGCCACTGGAGAGGCTAAAGAGGACTGGGCCCAGGGTGCAATGGAGTATATTTACCTTTAATCAGGATTCAGGGTTAGAACAGCTATTGTATTATTATATAGCGAGTCCACATGTGAGGAACTGATAATACATTCATCAAAGGAAAGAAGTGGTGTTAATAGTGGTGGGCTCAAGTTCCACAGAACAGTTGAGAACTATATTCCACGTGAGGAACTGATAATACATTCAGTGGTGGTGGAATTACACAGGGCAGTGTGTTACATCCATTAAACAGCTATGTGCCCATTATAAAGATGTTACAGATATGTTGATATTATAAATGACAGCTTAATAGTCCTCCACAATTTAACCGGGATACTGAGATTTTTAGAATAAATTGTTTTGACATTTGTTTTATTCTTATAATTCTTATAATTGTTTGTTATGGAGGTGGTCATTCACATCATTATTAAAACTGAATATGTGTAGCCAGAACACTAATTGCTGATAATAACCTTACGAAACAAGTTACCGGTTAATGCTCTAAGCACAAACAGATGATTAGCTAGTTATGTAAGGGATAATCAACGAGGGGCTATGTGTTCTATGGACAATAATGAACGATGTGGAAGGTGTGTTCCACAACGCGCCAGCGAAGAACGAATAGAGCCACAAGTTGATTATTCCTTGATTATTCCGTATCTATGGACGCTACCCAGTCGTTCAGTCTTTTTGTTCTGTATCTATGGACTCGACCCAGTCGTTCAGTCTTTTTGTTCTGTATATATGGACTCGACCCAGTCGTTCAGTCTTTTTGTTCTGTATATATGGACTCGACCCAGTCGTTCAGTCTTTTTGTTCTGTATATATGGACTCGACCCAGTCGTTCAGTCTTTTTGTTCTGTATATATGGACTCGACCCAGTCGTTCAGTCTTTTTGTTCTGTATATATGGACTCGACCCAGTCGTTCAGTCTTTTTGTTCTGTATATATGGACTCGACCCAGTCGTTCAGTCTTTTTGTTCTGTATATATGGACTCGACCCAGTTGTTCAGTCTTTTTGTTCTGTATATATGGACTTGACCCAGTCGTTCAGTCTTTTTGTTCTGTATATATGGACTCGACCCAGTCGTTCAGTCTTTTAGTTCTGTATCTATGGACTCGACCCAGTCGTTCAGTCTTTTTGTTCTGTATATATGGACTCGACCCAGTCGTTCAGTCTTTTTGTTCTGTATATATGGACTCGACCCAGTCGTTCAGTCTTTTTGTTCTGTATATATGGACTCGACCCAGTCGTTCAGTCTTTTTGTTCTGTATCTATGGACTCGACCCAGTCGTTCAGTCTTTTTGTTCTGTATATATGGACTCGACCCAGTCGTTCAGTGTTTTTGTTCTGTATATATGGACTCGACCCAGTCGTTCATTCTTTTTGTTCTGTATCTATGGACGCGACCCAGTCGTTCAGTCTTTTTGTTCTGTATACATGGACTCGACCCAGTCGTTCAGTCTTTTTGTTCTGTATATATGGACTCGACCCAGTCGTTCAGTCTTTTTGTTCCGTATCTATGGACTCAACCCAGTCATTCAGTCTTTTTGTTCTGTATATATGGACGCGACCCAGTCGTTCAGTCTTTTTGTTCTGTATCTATGGACGCGACCCAGTCGTTCAGTCTTTTTGTTCTGTATCTATGGACGCGACCCAGTCGTTCAGTCTTTTTGTTCTGTATATATGGACGCGACCCAGTCGTTCAGTCTTTTTGTTCTGTATCTATGGACGCGACCCAGTTGTTCAGTCATTTTGTTCTGTATCTATGGACGCGACCCAGTCGTTCAGTCTTTTTGTTCTGTATATATGGACGCGACCCAGTTGTTCAGTCTTTTTGTTCTGTATATATGGACTCGACCCAGTCGTTTGTTCTAAATGTTCCATTGCATACTGGCTGGCAACGTTCTTATCCATTGCTTGCTAGCTAGTCAACTACTGCTAACTTACAGTCACGTCAAGAAGTGCCGCCAGAATAACAACAAAGTAGCTGCATTTGCATTTGTTTAAGCTGTTTTCTAGAGACATTTATTTGGGTACATGCATAACAATGAGCTACTGAGGCTTGATTTCACTTGGCATAGAAAATGTGCTCACTCGTCAGAACACAGAGGAACTAGCCAACAACACAGCTAACACAATCACTTCAAACTGAAGCTGGAAAGACTGCAAACTAGCTGCACTTAATTTTGTTTTACCTTTTTTCAATTGATATTTATTTGTATATATCCATAAAAATGATGCCAGCTGATTCATGGCTTCGACTGGCTCTCGTCCGGACTCCCAACACCTTCATTGCTATGGGACAGCTGGAGACCGAATTTGAATATTGAAACAATTTTGCAAATGTCGGAGAGACATACAGCAAGGTTTACAAAGATCTCCACAGTTGATAACTAAATGTGAGTCTAAAAGAAATGGGAGATAATGTCTAGTTGCTTTTTACAGTGGAGATCAAGTTTATAAATTGCTTGGCAGGACTGATGAGACAGTGGATTACTCAATCAGATGGAACAGAGTAAATAGGCATTTTAATGTCATAGATTTAGCTGGTGCAATAGACACTGGCCGGAATGCAGTTTTAATCAATCAGCATTCAGGATTAGACCCACCTGTTGTATAATACTTCATAAGTACTATACCAACAGTATATCCCTGGAATGAATTTATTAGTATCATGAAAATGTTAGTATTTCAGACTCACTTACAGAGAAAGACTTAATAACATTCCTGTAATGTCTCCGGACCTGATCCTAGTCTAATATGATTACTGTGACGGGAGATACTTCCATTAGTCTCTTACCAATAAATACCACTATTTTTTATATTCCACAGAATGAAGAACCAAGCTTGTTTTTCCAATATAGCTGTTGTCAGGTCTGACACAGTAGCTTTGACAGAATATATAACAAGGTTTTACGTGTTGAGATTAGATAATGAAGCTGTTATAGACTGTGTCTGTGTCCCACATGGCACCCTATTCCTTATATAGTGCACTAGTTTTCATCAGAGCCCTGTCTTATTTATCGGTCTCTATTCTCCCTAAGGCTGGATAACTGGGACCTAAGACGAGACAGAGGCCCAGGCCCAAGCACAGGCCAACTAAACACCTTAACTCTGAGGAAAATGGCCTAAGGAAGACATTGAAACAATTCCCATGCTACAGGAACATTAAAAAGACTTGGTTTGATATAGTTTCACCTCTGTGAAACAGTGGATCTGATATAGATATGTTTCCAACAATCAATGAGTGGGTGTGGCACCCTATTTCAGTGATAATGCCCGAGAAGCTGGTGTTTGGAGGATATATTGACGCGGGTGTTGTTAGGCCCGGAACAGTCGAGGGCCGGCAAACCGTGCCAATATATCCTCCAAACACCGGCTCGGAGAGGATTATCACTTTTATACAACAAGTTACCAACATATTAAAATATTGATTGACATATATTGATTGACATGATTTGGATGAATTTATTCATATTATTTCATCCTTCCACGAGATACTGTACAGACAAAAGTCTAGGGTTGCTACGTCAAACAGTGCAGCCAGGATAACAGCAAACAGCAGCGTTTGTTTAAGCTGTTTTCTAGGGACATTTATTTGGATACATCCATAACAAAGAGCTAATGATGCGCAATTTGCCAGGCATAGAAAATGTGCTCTTTTGTCAGAACACTGTTCAGAGGAACTAGCCAACAACACAGCTAACACAATCACTTCAAACTGAAGCTGGAATGACCACAAACTAGCTGCATTTCATGTTTTTATATTGACATTTATTTGGATATATCCATAAAACTGATGCTGATTCATGATTTTGACTGGCTGAGAAGCGCTGCCTGTCTGTCTGTCTCCTCCCGACACGTTCATTACTATGAGACAGCTGGTGATTGAATTTCAATATTGAAACAATGTTGCAAATGTCGGAGAGACAGACAGCAAGGTTTTTACAAATCTCCGCTGTTGAAAACCAATTGCTAGTCTGAAAGAAATGGGAGATAATGTCTAGTTGCTTTTTACCGTGGAGATCAAGTTTATAAATTGCTTGGCTGGGCTAATGAGACAGTGGATTGCACAGTGAGATGGAACAGAGTAAATAGGGATTTCAACATCATTGCTTTAGCCGGTGGTAACTTGTGGAATAGACACCGGTTGGAATGCTGTTTTAACCAATCAGCGTCCAGGATTAGACTCACCTGTGGTATAATCTCCATATAATGAACTGCTTTCGGAATAGGTGCCATTCATAAATATACATACATTACCATAATTTTGTATTATATAGTAACATTTCACTCGACACTGACCCCAGGAATATGTATTCGGGCTGAGGTTGGTATTCTGGTGCATGCCTCAAGCTTCCCCTTATTTTCATAAATAAACACACTCCAACCCCTGGAATGGACTGAGTGGAAGTGATTCCTCTCATGGAATCCAATAGTCAATCAAGCAGAGTGAAGGAGTGTACACCAGCACCCCTCTTCTCATTACAACTGGCACAAGATGGATTTGACATTTCCAATACTCTGAGTGATCCCAGAGCAGGCCTCATTGTGTGCATCCCAAATGGCGCTACTTTTGACCAGAACCCTATGGGCCCTAGTGCACTATATAGGGACTACTGAGCCATTTGGGACAGACATCAATGATCTAGTAGGCCAGGCCAAGTAGCAGACTGAACAAGCAACACCATATTCATTTGAGTAATATCATTTTTCAGGGCTAAAACAAAACATATGTGAGAGAGAAACAAAAAGAGAGAGAGACCCTCTATACACTCTTAGGAGAACCCTTTTTGGTTCCAGGTAGAACACTTTTGGGTTCCATGTAGAAACCTCTGTGAAAAGGGAACCTGGAACCCAAAATGATTCTACCTGGAACCAAAAAGGGTTCTACCTGGAACAAAACAGGGTTCTCCAAATGGTTCTCAGCGAATCACCCTTTAAGGTTCTAGATAGCACCTTTTTTTCTAAGAGTGTACAAAACAACACTATATACAAATAAAATCAAATGTTACAATTTATGATAAAAATGTTATGATATTCTATCATCATACAAGAACGAAGGGTCTTCGGGCAACGAAGTGAAGAGACTTCCCCAATATAAATCCTGACAGATGTGGATTGGCTGATAATTATTTCTGATCTATTGATACACCATTTCCAGGGTGTCTTCACTCATTAGACACCAAACTGCCGCTCAATATCTAGTCAAGGTGAAGGAGCCGCATAGGAGAACTCGCTCAAGAAGCAGAATGCTTCTAATCCAAAAGGTTAGTACTGTCTAGTCAGAGTTTCTCTGTGGCAGCTTGAAACACCAGCAGCAAACAGGTGATTTAATTAGTGAAAATAACCCAGGGACAGGGATGGAGGGATGGATGGAGTGAAGGAGGAATGGTGGGAGGTGTGATCCAACAGAAGGCTTGTTCATTAAATCCATTCGTAAGTGGGCCCTATATCATGTCACTTTATCTTTCTTCAGCTCTCCTCCTTTTAACAGCCTTTCATTTCTCCATCCCTCCCTTCTGTTTACTTAACATCATCCCAGAGGCCTGGGCAACTATTACAGAACTACATCAGTGTTGAAAATAACGTCATCTCTGTTGAAAACAACATCATCAGTGTTGTACATGTTAATGTCCATTTTGGCAATAGAAGTTTGCTTCAAAAATCTATCTTTTGTTATTAAAACACCAACGTGCTTCATCAAGCCCACCGCCAACACTCCTATTATAGGAAGACAGTTGATCTCTCTGTTGTACAGCATAACACTGTATCGTCAATCAGTCACACATATTACTGGGTATTGACTACCGAGCTCTGGTGGGGCCTGGTGTGTGCACCGTTCAACAGAAGGAAGTCAATGGGGGGTTCATCCTGTCCTGTGATGACACATTGAGACAGGGTTGAGTGGGATGTTACAAATTACCTTGTGAATAGACGGGTGCTGTGTAGGACTACTAAACAGGAAAACTCAATACACACAACAATGTGTCCCTCATGCCTCTTGTTATACAGGATACAAGGGGAGGTCCAAAGCTAATGCTGACTGGACCTTGTCTGTTCAGTTCCAGCTGCTGACATGTGTTTCTTCCTATTTGCTCGTTTAAAAAAAAACATTTATATAACCAGGAAGGGCTCATTGAGATTTAAAATCTCTTTTCCAAGTAGAGTAGTAGATTACCATTATGTGATGCAAATGTTTTCAATAAGAATTTCAATAAGCTTTATATGTATTACATATTACATTATAACAATCTACTTTAGCAATCCACATTTCAGTATGATGGTGGAGGAAGGTACTGTTAAACCAGGATTCAATCTAACACAGATAAACCACCTGCTCATTGCGATACATATTTTACTGTTAAAGCAATTTCCCTGATGTTCACGGATACAGTATATAATTGTCAACCATCAAATATAACATTTTAAAACAACGCTAAAGTCATTATGGATTGAGCACTGCTGGGGACAGGTCTAGCCTTGTGCTAATAGGTGAGCCATTCCACCATGGGGGCTGACTGCCTTCCTGCCTTGGGTAGCCCATTGGAAGACTGGGTGACTGATTGGCCAGGCCTGGAGAGTGATTGATAACCCAGAGAAATAAGATAAGACAATGGGAGGGACAGGGAGGGCGAGGGAGAGAGGAAGGGAGAAAGAGAGAGACATGACATTTGAAATGTCTTTATTGTTTTGGAACTTTTTTAAGTATAATGTTTACAGTACATTTTTATTGTTTATGATCTATTTCACTTGCTTTGGCAATGTAAACATGTTTCCCATGCCAATAAAGCCCTTAAATTGAATTGAGAGAGACAGAGAGAGAGAGAGAGAGAAAAGGAGAGAGAGAGAGAGACAGAAAAGAGAGAAAGGGAGAGAGAGAGAGACGGAGAGAAAAGAGAGAAAGGGAGACAGTGAAAGAGAGAGAGAAAGAGAGAGGGAGGGATAGGGAAAGAGAGAGAGAAAGAGAGAGGGAGGGATAGGGAAAGAGAGAGAGAAAAGAGAGAAAGGGAGACAGTGAAAGAGAGAGAGAAAGAGAGAGGGAGGGATAGGGAAAGCGAGAGAGAAAAGAGAGAAAGGGAGACAGTGAAAGAGAGAGAGAAAGAGAGAGGGAGGGATAGGGAAAGAGAGAGAGAAAGAGAGAGGGAGGGATAGGGAAAGAGAGAGAGAAAGAGAGAGGGAGGGATAGGGAAAGAGAGAGAGAAAGAGAGAGGGAGGGATAGGGAAAGAGAGAGAGAAAGAGAGAGGGAGGGATAGGGAAAGAGAGAGATAAATAACGATACAGGAAACGAGAGAGAGAGAAAGACAGAGGGAGGGATAGATAAGCCCGTGGGATCGAAGAGAGAGCAGCTGAGCTGAGAGAGACGTCCTCTGACATCAGTTCCAGTAGATTAGGACCTTCCTCCTTAGTGTCAGTGATGTAGCTAGTAACAGAGAGTGCTGTGAGGCCCAACCCCCCACAGCACTGTGACGTCCCACCACCTCCCACATTCACTCCAGCACTACAACTCAAAACCCATCTGTCTCAGAAGCAGCTGTAGTGGTGCAGTGGAACAGAATGACACACTATACACCAGTAGTCCTCAGCACATTTTTGGTTACATTTTGCTCCACTTGCAGTACCCTCTCATGTGAAACTGACATTTTGGCCTGCGTTCTTATGACTCCTCTCAAGTGCCCACAGTGGATAGCCAGATACCCTCAAGCAGATTAGGTTTCCATTCAGAGCTGGTTGTGTCATTGCAGCACATTCATATCTTCACTTCATGTGCATCCTTGTCACCTTGCTAGTTATTGGTTGGGTCTCTGGTAATAAGTCAAATCCATTATCTCTGATTTAGAGAGCATTGTAATTACATACCCATAGACGTTTTCTTTGAAAAGGAACAATTAACATTAAATACCACTAGCAATTGGTCGAATGAGGAGGATTTTCAATATTTTTCAACGAGGTAGACTCCAAAAGCCCACAGGGGAAGTGCGGGACCCCATAATTCTCCTATGTTATAATTAGCCTTGATTATATGTACTGACAAGAAAAGCTACATTCTCTTGTGTTATGAGCCAGGGAGGGGAGGAGGGGAGGAGAGGATGAGAGGAGGAGAGGAGAAAGGAGGAGAGGAGAGGAGGAGAGGAGAAAGGAGGAGGATATTAAAAATGGGAAAGCGAGAAGGAGAGGAGAGAGGAGGAGAGGAGAGGAGGAGAGGAGAAAGGAGGAGAGGAGAGGAGAAAGGAGGAGGATATTAAAAATGGGAAAGAGAGCAGGAGAGGAGAGAGGAGGAGAGGAGAAAGGAGGAGGATATTAAAAATGGGAAAGAGAGAAGAAGAGGAGAGAGGAGGAGAGGAGAAAGGAGGAGAGGAGGAGAGGAGGATGATATTACAAATGGGATAGAGAGAAGGAGAGGAGAGAGGAGGAGAGGAGAAAGGAGGAGAAGAGGAGGAGAGGAGAAAGGAGAAAGGAGGAGAGGAGGAGGATATTAAAAATGGGAAATAGAGAAGAAGAGGAGAGAGGAGGAGAGGAGAAAGGAGGAGAGGAGAGAGGAGGAGAGGAGAAAGGAGGAGAGGAGGAGAGGAGAAAGGAGGAGGATATTAAACATGGGAAAGAGAGAAGGAGAGGAGAGAGGAGGAGAGGAGAAACGAGGAGAGGAGGTGGGGAGAAAGGAGAAGAGGAGTAGAGGAGAAAAGAGGAGAGGAGGAGAGGAGAAAGGAGGAGGATATTAAAAATGGGAAAGAGAGGAGGAGAGGAGAGAGGAGGAGGATATTCTAATTGGGAAAGAGAGGAGGAGAGGAGAAAGGAGGAGAGGAAACAGGAGGAGAGGATGAGAGGAGGAGGATATTAAAAATGGGAAAGAGAGGAGGAGAGGAGAGAGAATGAGAGGAGAGTGGAGGAGAGGAGGAAGAAGGAGGATATTAAAAACGGGAAAGAGAGGAGGAGAGGAGAGAGGATATTAAAAACGGGAAAGAGAGGAGGAGAGGAGAGAGGAGGAGGATATTAAAAATGGGAAAGAGAGAAGGAGAGGAGAGAGGAGGATGGGAGAAAGGAGGAGAGGAGGAGAGGAGAAAGGAGGAGAGGAGGAGAGGAGAAAGGAGGAGGATATTAAACATGGGAAAGCGAGAAGGAGAGGAGAGAGGAGGAGAGGAGAAAGGAGGAGAGGAGAAAGGAGAAGAGGAGGAGAGGAGAAAGGAGGAGAGGATGAGAGGAGAAAGGAGAAGAGGAGGAGAGGAGAAAAGAGGAGAGTAGGAAGGAGGAGAATATTAAAAATGGGAAAGAGAGGAGGAGAGGAGAGAGGAGGAGGATATTAAAAATTGGAAAGAGAGGAGGAGAGGAGAGAGGAGGATATTAAAAATGGGAGAGAGAGGAGGAGAGGAGAGAGGAGGAGAGGAGAAACGAGGATAGGAGAAAGGAGGAGGATATTAAAAACGGGAGAGAGAGGAGGAGAGGAGAGAGGAGGAGAGGATGCCTCCTCCAGAACTCATCAGCAAAGCACAGCTAGAACAATCCCTTGGATTCCCATGGACTCACACCCACTTATCCTCCATAGACTTTTCACACTGTTATGCCAACCCAAACCTGTACTGTGCCGGCTCAGATACTTTCCATTATTGTACTCACCAGCACTGTTCCAACAACTATGATGGATGTGTAACCATGCCAGCACAGTACAGTTTGGCTCAGCTCAGTAGTGTGAAGAGGGTAACAGTCTCCCATGGACTCAGTCACCTGATTAGAATGGAGGCTAGTGGTGACACAGGAAGGACCTCCTACTTACTACTCCCCAGTAGGGGGAAGCGCTGGTGTGGAGTAACTCTTAGGTGGAAGTGCTGGTGTGGAGTAACTCTTAGGTGGAAGTGCTGGTGTGGAGTAACTCTTAGGTGGAAGTGCTGGTGTGGAGTAACTCTTAGGTGGAAGTGCTGGTGTGGAGTAACTCTTAGGTGGAAGTGCTGGTGTGGAGTAACTCTTAGGGGGAAGTGCTGGTGTGGAGTAACTCTTAGGGGGAAGTGCTGGTGTGGAGTAACTCTTAGGTGGAAGTGCTGGTGTGGAGTAACTCTTAGGGGGAAGTGCTGGTGTGGAGTAACTCTTAGGTGGAAGTGCTGGTGTGGAGTAACTCTTAGGGGGAAATGCTGGTGTGGAGTAACTCTTAGGTGGAAGAGCTGGTGTGGAGTAACTCTTAGGGGGAAATGCTGGTGTGGAGTAACTCTTAGGTGGAAGTGCTGGTGTGGAGTAACTCTTAGGGGGAAATGCTGGTGTGGAGTAACTCTTAGGTGGAAGAGCTGGTGTGGAGTAACTCTTAGGGGGAAATGCTGGTGTGGAGTAACTCTTAGGTGGAAGTGCTGGTGTGGAGTAACTCTTAGGGGGAAATGCTGGTGTGGAGTAACTCTTAGGTGGAAGAGCTGGTGTGGAGTAACTCTTAGGGGGAAATGCTGGTGTGGAGTAACTCTTAGGTGGAAGTGCTGGTGTGGAGTAACTCTTAGGGGGAAGCACTGGTGTGGGGTAACTCTTAGGTGGAAGTTCAGCATTAGTTTAGGACATTCTACTGTGATAAATGCAGATACTATGTGCAATGGAGATCTGAGACAGCACTGAGACTATGTAGCATACGTGTGGAAACCTTGAGGGCCAGAAAGGCCAGAACCCAGAAAATCCAGTTTAACAAACACCTATAACCCTGAACGCTAAATTTGTCAAACTATTGGTCGGTTCATTTTGGCGAGATTTCACAGTTGTAATTTTGAGGAAAAACAAGAAAGGAGACGGAAGGATGTGGAGTATTTTAGCTTTACTAACCCCCCTGACGGTGTATTTCAGCTTCACTAAACCCCCTTGACAGTGCTGCTTTTAATGCATACGAGGAAACACAGCCAGTTAAGCCTCCCTAGACTCTGAATTGACAGCTCACAATGTTTTTGAAAACACTTCTAAAAACAAACAGAGGCTCAATAGTCTTATTCTGTAGCTTGTTATATTATAAGTCACCACACACACACACACACACACACACACACACACACACACACACACACACACACACACACACACACACACACACACACACACACACACACACACACACACACACACACACTGTATAAGACACCAGACAGAAGCAATAGAGAAAAACTGTCTGCATGCTAGATATCTGCCCTAACAAGTTTATCCACAAATAAAAACATAAACTGAGACCGATATCGATGCTCTTTTAAGAGAACAGATCTATCTTAGTTTCAAGGTTAGTCACTTTATATTTCATTTCACTGCAATAGAAACACACTCATCCAACAACTAAAATAAATTAAGACCATACTTCTGTTACAAGGAAATGAAGTGTTGAGACCATACTTCTGTTACAAGGAAATGAAGTGTTGAGACCATACTTCTGTTACAAGGAAATGAAGTGTTGAGTCCATACGTCTGTTACAAGGAAATGAAGTGTTGAGTCCATACTTCTGTTACAAGGAAATTAAGTGTTGAGTCCATACTTCTGTTAAAAGGAAATGAAGTGTTGAGACCATACTTCTGTTACAAGGAAATGAAGTGTTGAGTCCATACTTCTGTTACAAGGAAATTAAGTGTTGAGACCATACGTCTGTTACAAGGAAATTAAGTGTTGAGTCCATACTTCTGTTTACAGGAAATTAAGTGTTGAGTCCATACTTCTGTTTACAGGAAATTAAGTGTTGAGTCCATACTTCTGTTTACAGGAAATTAAGTGTTGAGTCCATACTTCTGTTTACAGGAAATTAAGTGTTGAGTCCATACTTCTGTTTACAGGAAATTAAGTGTTGAGTCCATACTTCTGTTTACAGGAAATTAAGTGTTGAGACCATCCTTCTGTTTATAGGAAATTAAGTGTTGAGTCCATACTTCTGTTTACAGGAAATTAAGTGTTGAGTCCATACTTCTGTTTACAGGAAATTAAGTGTTGAGTCCATACTTCTGTTTACAGGAAATTAAGTGTTGAGTCCATACTTCTGTTTACAGGAAATTAAGTGTTGAGTCCATACTTCTGTTTACAGGAAATTAAGTGTTGAGTCCATACTTCTGTTTACAGGAAATTAAGTGTTGAGTCCATACTTCTGTTTACAGGAAATTAAGTGTTGAGACCATCCTTCTGTTTACAGGAAATTAAGTGTTGAGTCCATACTTCTGTTTACAGGAAATTAAGTGTTGAGTCCATACTTCTGTTTACAGGAAATTAAGTGTTGAGTCCATACTTCTGTTTATAGGAAATTAAGTGTTGAGTCCATACTTCTGTTTACAGGAAATTAAGTGTTGAGTCCATACTTCTGTTTACAGGAAATTAAGTGTTGAGTCCATACTTCTGTTTACAGGAAATTAAGTGTTGAGTCCATACTTCTGTTTACAGGAAATTAAGTGTTGAGTCCATACTTCTGTCTCTTTGTTGTTGGTTGAGTGTTTCCACTGCAATTGGAAATACAGTGGCGATGTCAGGTCAAATTGGTCTCATTATTTCATGAGTTTGAAAATTGACTGGTTCATTTCATTGTTAAGAAGAACATTAGTTCCTCAAGAGACTAGTCTTTGTAGCTAAGGTGGACATGTGATGCATGAATCACTTGAAGCTGAGTATTGATCCCCCCACTCTCATCTGAAAACAACTTACTAAACATTCTCTAGCCAGGGTGTCACACTCGCATGCTCACAAACACACACACACCAGGGGCTGCTGGGAGTAGGGCAGCCATTTTGTGAGCCACGAGTCTTGTTCCCAGGGCAGTTGATTTTATCATCAGTATTGAGCCGTGTCAACATGTCAACTTAAAGCCTCTCCATTGTATTCAGCAGTCACTCCATCAGTTGGTCTACTATTACGTACATATGGTAGTTGAACACATCAATATGGAGCATTTACATACCGTCTTTCATCCTTCAACAACATTTGAATGTCCAAGACAGATCTCCATTCGGGGACAAGAACTTTAATCATATCCCATCTTCCTTTGGTCAGAAAACAGAGAGTTATTATTCACCCACATCCACAATCTCTGCCTACTTCACAGCATAGGAAGTGTCCAGAAAATGTCCACTTTCAACACTAAGGTAACAATTTAACATTTGGTATAGTGATATAAAATGTTTTTCATTCATAGTACTACTTACGATGTGCAGAGGAATACATATATTATTTAATGCAAATATAAATAGCATATTTATCACCCTATTTCAGATCACTTGACTCTCCAGTCTCAGCCCCATAGAGAAGAGAGTTATCCTTCTATCCGCCAACCGTTTTCTCCAAAGTACACTTTGTCCCAGTTTCACTACCAGATGGGCCAAGCACCATTTAACAACCAAAGCTTTGCTGTGATTATCATGGGTGCAGCAGAAATCACTGCTCAAAAAGTTTGTGTTAGACTCATCTCTCTCGAACGCTCTCTTTCTAGCTTGGCCGGCCTGCTCGCTCACTCTCTCTCTCTCTCTTTCTCAGTCTTTCTCTCTCTCTCGTTCTCTCCTCTCTTTTTTGACTCTCTCTTTCTCTCTTTCTCAGTCTCTAACTCTTGCTCTCTCTCTCTTTTTGTGTCTGTTTTGTTCTCTCTCTCTTTCTTGCTCTCTCTTTCTCTCTCACTTTCTCCCTCACTCTCTCTCTCTCTCTGAAGAATATCTGCAGTTTTAGATAATGCGTTGCCATCTCTTAGGTGAGTTGAAGTTAAAGAACAGATGAAGAAGGAAAGAAAATCTCGAATGTGTATCCAGGAATTAGCTGTGTCCTTGAGCATCCACCACACACACACACACACACACACACACACACACACACACACACACACACACACACACACACACACACACACACACACACACACACACACACACACACACACACACACACACACACACACACACACACACACACACACACACACACCCATTTAGTGGTGGGTTTCGAATGGGTTTGTGGATCATTTATAAAAGTCTACAGAAATGGGTATGGCTTGGTAAGGAGCTGCAAGGGGGCTGTCATACATTGGTTTATGAGGAGGATGTCAGGCAGGTATGATTGAGCCCCAAACCACACAACTGGGGCCAAGCACCACAGGCCCACAGGTCCATGAGTCCACTGGTCTTAATTATTATTCCCACACTTCTCCAGCTCACTTCTGGATCGGTGGACAAGCCCTGATGTTCCTATTTTAATTGACACACACACACACACACACATATGGTAAGGGGTGTCTATCTAGCCCCTTCGGTCACTGGGCAGATGGTCAGTTATTAACAGTAATTAACATTCCGTTATTGATCATGGTTTGTAAACATATTGAATTTTAAATGAATTCTAATTGTCACAGAGATTGTGTGGTTGTGAGGGGATCTCCTGTGGGATACACATTGCCAGTCATTGTGACAGAGACTGTCACTGAGGAAATTGGATGCACCTCAATTTGGAGTGCCGTAGTAAAGGAGTGTGAATACTTACAGCACCAGTCAAAAGTCTTTATTTTTTACTATTTTCCACATTGTAGAATAATAGTGAAGACATCAAAACTATGAAATAACACACATGGAATCATGTAGTAACCAAAAAAGTGTTAAACAAATCTAAATATATTTAATATTTGAGATTCTACAAAGTAGCCACCCTTTGCCTTGATGAAAGCTTTGCACACCTTTGGCATTCTCTCAACCAGCTTCATGAGGTAGCCACCTGGAATGCATTTCAATTAACAGGTGTGCCATGTTAAAAGTTCATTTGTGGAATTTCTTTCCTTCTTAACACATTTGAGCCAATCAGTTGTGTAGGGGTGGTAAACAGAACAAGACCAAGTCAATATTATGGCAAGAACAGCTCAAACAAGCAATTAAGCAAAGATAAATGAGAGTCCATCATTACTTTAAGACATGAAGGTCAGTCAGTCACAAAAATATCAATAACTTTGAAAGTTTCTTCAAGAGCACTTGCAAAAACCATCAAGCGCTATGATGAAACTGGCTCTCATGAGGATCGCCACAGGAAAGGAAGACCCAGAGTTACCTCTTCTACAGAGGATAAGTTCATTAGAGTTACCAGCCTCAGTAGTTAAAGCCCAAATAAAAGCTTTATACTAGTACTGTGTGTAATTGAGATATTTCTGTATTTCATTTTCAATACATTTGCAAACATTTCTAAAAACATGTTTGCACTTTGTCATTATGGGGTATTGTGTGTAAATGGGTGAGAAAAAATACATATTTAATCCATTTTGAATCCAGGCTGTAACAACAAAATGTGTAATAAGTCAAGAGGTATGAATACTTTCGGAAGGCACTCTAAGTAAAGAACATGACAAACAATTCTCATTTTAAGTGAGAACTACTGAACTATAGGAGTTGTCGTCTTCTGTGCTTGTTATAAAGACAAAATGGTGTCTTTGTTGTGGTGTGATTTATGCGGGAGCTGTTGCGTGTGTGTATGTGAGTGTGAGATAAGTAGGTCAGCTTGCATACTCAACAAGATCTCACGGTTTTACCAATTTGACTTCAGATTCCGACATTTGTACAAACTTAACCATCGAGTTGTTTAGGTTGAAACTGTAACACTATCACAAACATCACATTTTATTTGATCCAAAATCCACATTTCAACGATACATTTTGGTTTAGGGTAAAAGTTACAACCTAAACAACTCAATGGTTAAGTTTAGTGCTAATTCCAAATGATTAAGGTTAAGGGTTAAGGTTTGGGATAGAAAAAAAGTGCCTAGTACTAGGATTGAACATACAACCCTTGGAGCTGGAGCTCACAGCTTAAGCCCATCGACCATCCCTGTCCACAATGCCCTAGCATAGTGTTCCCAACTCCTCTAGAACCCTCAACGGCTCACATTTTGTTGTAGCCCCAGACAAACACACCTCATTCAACTCATTGAGGGCCTGATGATTAGTTGACAAGTGTAATCAGGTGTCCTTGTCTAGGGCTACAATAAAAATGTGTGCTGTTGAAGTTACTCAAGTACTGGAGTTGGGAAACACTGCCCTAGCAAACCGCAAGCCTACTTGATGGTAATGTAGCTCACCGTTGCCCTACTGACAAGTTTTTAAATCAGCTCACGATGTCCTGGTTACCTGCACGGATGTCAAATTTCACCTTGGATCATGAGCGACCTGGCTGGGCGTACTGGGGTACCCGTCGATATGTTCTCTACGATGCTACTACTGCGCCCTCACAGACACAGACGCACACTCTTGACAAATATAGTTCATGTGATTCTAGCGATACCGCCCCACCATTAAAAGGCAGGTAACAGCGCACAGTTACAGTATGTATTGTATCCTCAGAGTGGTCTAGTAAACCAGGACAATTATATCCTCTGAAGAAAATAAGTGGAACTGAGGCTATTACACTGGCTTGTGTTTGGGTTTTCCTGTTTGCAATGTCTACAGATGTAGGATCTTAATTTGAGCATTAGTTTTCTACAGCAGGAAAATAATCTTGCAGCAACAGGAAATGACTCCTTGCTGTCCCCAGTCCACGTGGTCGTGCCGCTGCTCCAGTTTCTGTTCTGCCTGCGGCTCAGGAACCCTGACCTGTTCACTGGATGTGCTACCTTGTCCCGGACCTGCTGTTTTGGATTCTCTCTCTACCTGCTGTCTCTAACTCTGAATGATCTTTGTGACTTCGGCTGATATAAGAAAAGGCTTTCTAAATCCATTTGATTGATTGATTACAAGTTTGACATTTTCTGCATTGCAGGAAAGTTCTCCTGCAACAGGGTGATCAAATGAAGATCCTACATCTGTAACTGATATGTGGTATTACAGAAGATAACAAGTTATTTACGCAAGTTAATGAGTGAGAAGTATTTGAAATCAAAAGGAGTTTTAAACTGCACTATATTCAAATGTATTTTGTTGTCTCACTGAGCTTTTCATTGGAATCACAGACAGTTTAATCTGCTGTTATTCTTTTCTGATGAATCTTTACCCCTTTTTGATAACATGGAAGAATGTAAAAAGAGAGAAAGTTCAATGTTGGAGAGAAAAAGAGAAGCCGAGAGGTCTTTTTCAGGAGCCATCTGTGAGTCTGCCTTGCAACATTCATCTACCTTGTCAAAGTGGACCGCATTGGAAGCTAAGTGAAGACAACAGAATTGGGCCTATCTATTTGAATTCTTCCAAACACATTTGGACTTTCATGAAAAATTGTTACTTTATGTTAAGAGTCAGAGTCGGGTAATATATCAACAGGTCATGAAATACAAGCAGGGATACGTAGTAATAGCTCAAATGATGAATTGTCAGATAGACATCTGAGTATTAATATTACCCAACACCCAATACAACTTGAACAGCATACTCTAGTAGCAGCAGTGACATTTTCTTTCTGTCTTGCACAGCCATCCTGCCTTGTCGCAGCCATTTTACTGCTACATATTTCATGTGTCATCGTTTGAAGTTCCCGGACGAGAATTTTTTATCAAAGAATAATTAAATTAATAAGTGATAAAGTTTTAATTTAGCTTTAGTCTCTCGTCTGGTGACTAGCTGTTGCTGGGGTGTTTTTTGGACTACAGGCATTGGTATCGTTCTCAACGCTTCCTGTTAGCTCTATTCTCCACTCAGAGAGAGTTAGGACAGGAAGCAGGAAATACACAAGGCCACGATCTCTCTCGACAAAGACTTAATTCAAGTTGCAGGTCTTTGAAATGTCAAGGTGTTCTGATGTAGGGAATGTGTATTATGTGGAGGATACGTAAATGAACTTTAAGAAGCCTTGTACCACGTTATAGCTCAGTGAATGTAGCTTTCTCCTTGTTGCCCCTCTGTACTGTAGCCACAATATAATACCAAGGATTGTAAAAACAAATGAAGTCCACAGATGACGGCTCTTCCAAGAACACATCCGCATTTCCATGAGTGTGAGCTGTCTAGAATTCTCTCAAAACCTACTGTTTGGACCCAGTTTCTCATGCTGTAGAAACTACCTTACAAGCAATGGACTGTGTTCAATACTGTAGCCTACATACCGAATGGTTTACAAAAGGCACAACCTAGAGAAATAGTGTTTCTGCTGTGAAGGCGTTCTGTCCTATCTGACTGAAGTAGGAAGGAAGAAGATGAGAAGAGACCCTGATGCAGTAACAGATAGACAGAGATAGTTAACAACTACAAATCTCTACATTCTCTCCGATTCCACACAATTCATAGCAGCGACAAAAAACATGATTTCTACAGTAGAATTTCTCATCCACTCAGCGTAGCCTAGTGGTTAGAGCGTTGGACTAGTAACCGGAAGGTTGAGAGTTCAAACCCCCGAGCTGACAAGGTACAAATCTGTTGTTCTGCCCCTGAACAGGCAGTTAACCCACTGTTCCCAGGCCGTCATTGAAAATAAGAATATGTTCTTAACTGACTTGCCTAGTTAAATAAAGGTAAAAAAAAAAAAAAAAAATTCAAAGCGACTTATAATAAGTGCATACAATACCTGCATGCGAGTAACCCTACAACCCTGTTGATGCAAGCGCCACACTCTCCCAACTGTGCCACACTGGACCTACAGCATCTCAACATGGTGTATCTGTGTTCACACTTTCCCAACAACTTCAATATTTTTCACTCTGCAGTTGTATAGTAACGTAAACATTAGCGCTAGCAACAAGCTCCTCACCTCCACTGCAGTACACAGCTAACATGGCATAGGAAAAAGCTTTCAAGAAAACTACTTCCAGTTGCGGAAGCCTGTGTTGTCCCATGTTTCTGTCGTTGGTGAAAAAGTACATTTTGACATAACACCTATGTTGACTAAACTAAAGCACAAATGTCAACATGCTTTCAAAACATGAAATAAATATCTATAGAAAAATGTACCATTATTATGATTATCCGCACATGTACCCTAAAATGTGCCGACCAGAACCATGTGAGTTGCTATGTGTACCTCTAAAAGTATCTTATGTGTACCTCTAAAGGTATCTTATGTGTACCTCTAAAGGTATCTTATGTGTACCTCTAAAGGTATCTTATGTGTACCTCTAAAGGTATCTTATGTGTACCTCTAAAGGTATCTTATGTGTACCTCTAAAGGTATCTTATGTGTACCTTTGATCTTTTTGTACACCAGGGAACAACATTGTACCATACATACTTTCATATTTGATAGTGTGTGGAGATATGTTCATGTTCACAAATAACCATCTGGTTGCCCTCCAGAGACATTAATGCACTCCAGACCAAAAGGTTGCAAGGACAAGTGCCAAGAGCATTTATGCACACAGGGCTAGATTCTATAAGATCTGCACTAATGGACACCTGCATAGTGGTTGTTTTGGCAGTGTCGGAGGTGGAACTGCATTAGAGCTGTCAAATCCCCAAGCAGTTCCCGGCCTTATACCTAAAGAGGACATTACAATTGGCTGCACAGAGCTGCATTAAGAGTAATTGCATGCAACAAGTTGGAACACCGGGCAGTAATACGTAATCTACAACCTCAATTAGGCTGATAGAAATCCTCATTATTTTCTTTAATTATTTTTTATTTGAGTGTCATTATTTCTATATAGCCTACACTTTCTCATTATGAAATTGTAACATGATTAGGATGGGTGTGGCTTTGTGACAATGACCACATGAGCAGCCGCTCATTGATTTGACAGGTCTAATAAGTTACAACTCTGACAGCACCATAACACCAGCTATGAAGGTGTCACAATCACCTGTTTATGCTTGATCTAGGTCTTCATGTCAAGTGTTCCTGAACACTGCTACTTCTTTTGTTGGTGTTGTCAGATAATTGCAGGATTAATGATTTGATTTTTTTAAAAACTTTTAGCAAAGTGCAGAAATGTAAATCTGTGTCCAGAGCTATTAGTGAAGCAGACAATTCAGATTCTGGCATCTGAAGGCTGTGAGTTGAAATCCTAAGTGTCCTAACCAATGTTGAGGTCAATTCCATTTAAGTTCCAGTCAATTCAGAAAGTAAATCATATTCCTTTTATTTTTTACAAGTGTAACAGTGTTGCTTCTGTCCCTCTCCTCACCCCAACCTGGGCTCGAACCAGGGACCCTCTGAACACATCAACAACTGCCTCCCACGAAGCATCATTACCTATCGCTCCACAAAAGCCACAGCCCTTGATGAGCAAGGGAAACAACTACTTCAAGGTCTCAGAGGGAGTGACATCACCGATTGAACCGCTATTAGTGCACCGCTAACTAGCTAGCCATTTCACACCGGTTACATAAGCGCATCTAAAATAGTATCCTATAAGTTTAAATACAATTGCAAGTGAGGCATGCCAAGTTCATTTGCAGGATAGGCCAAAATGTACCCAAGTGCATTGTGATTTACAGTAAATACATAGCAAAACACAAATACAGTATCTTATTATTATAGAAATGTACCATAAAATGACTAAACTGTACCGCAAAAATATGTAGTTTCATGTTAAAACGTTGAACAACATGATTTCAAACGTGGAAAATCACATGAAATATGCAATTTCGTATATGAAATCATGTGACAACGTGATAACATGAAATTACACTGTTATCCATTGATGTTAATTTAGGAACACTTCACAAATGACAATTCACATGTGAAATCATGTAAAAGAAACGTGTTTATGGAACACATTTCACATCTGAAAATATGTTTTTTTGTTTCACATGTGCAATTTCATATGTTATCGCTGTTCAGCTAAAGTATCACCACTCACAATCTCTGGATTGGAAGTACACTGACCTTTCTGCTGTGCCACTGAGTCTGTGGCATTCCTATAATAAATCTCTGCACTTAGCAACAGCGTGCCATCTGCCTGCTATTTTACTTAACACTTCATCTGATTCTCTCATTATTAATTTTATTTCATCAAAGTTTATTTGTCACGTGTGCCAAATGCAAGGTATAGACCTTACAGTGAAATGCTTACTTACAGGCACTAACCAATAGTGCAAAAAAAGGTATTATGTGAACAATAGTAAAGTAAACAACAGTAAAAAGACAAGCTATACACAGTAGCGAGGCTATAAAAATAGTGAGGCTACATACAGACACCGGTTAATCAGGCTGATTGAGGTAGTATGCACATGTAGATATGGTTAAAGTGACTATGCATATATGATAAACAGAG
>NC_068422.1:16503895-16521395 GCF_023373465.1 Oncorhynchus keta | reverse complement strand
GGCACCTATTGTAGATGGGTGAAAAAAAGCTGACATTGAATACCCCTTTGAGCATGAAGTTAGTAATTACACTTTGGGTGGTGTATCAATACACCCAGTCCCTACACATATACTGGTGTCCTGGAAACTTCTCTGGGATTTCACCATGAGGCCCATGGTAACTTTAAAACAGTTACAGAGTTGAATGACTGTGATAGGAGAAATGTGAGGATGGATTACAACATTGTAGTTAGTCCACAATAATAACCTAATTCACAAAAAAAAGGAAGATACAGAAAACAAATATTCCAAAACATGCATCATGTTTGCAACAAAGCACTAAAGTAATACTGAAAATGTGGCAAAGCAATTTACTTTCTGGCCTGCATACAAAGAGTTAAGTTTGGGGCAAATCCAATACAACACATTACTGATTACCACTCTCCATATTTTCAACCATAGTGGTGGCTGCATCATGTTATGTGTATGCTTGTCATTGGCAAGGACTTGGTCGTTTTTCAGGATAAAAAATAAACGGAATGAGCTAAGCGTAGGCAAAACCCGATACACTGAGAGATGAATTCATATTTTAACAGGACAATAATCTAAAACACAAGGCCAGATATACACTGGAGTTGCTTACTAAGACAACATTGAATGTTCCATAAGTGGCCTAGTTACAGTTTTGGCTTAAATCAGTTTGACAATATATGGCAATACTTTAAAAAAAGGCTGTCTAGGAATGATCAACAACCAACTTGACAGAGCTTGAATAATCTTTTTAATAATAATGTGCAAATATTGTATAATCCAGGTGTGGAAAGCTCTTAAAGACTTACCCAGAAAGACTCACATCTGTTGCTGCCAAAGATGATGCTAACATGTATTGACTTTCAGGCTGTAACACAACAAAATGTGGAATAAGGGGTGTGAATACTTTCTGAAGGCACTGTATATACACACAAACACTCAGTGAGAATTAAGTTCAGAGTGTGTTCCTCTCCCTCTCTCCATGTCTCCTCCAATTTGTATATTTTCACGGAGAAGATAAGACAGAAACTCTGGGTCCATCTGGCTAGCATGCCTGGGAGCTCCAGTTGCTCCAGCAGTGAGAGCTAGAGGGCACATTACTCTGACACATGCCCTGACAGATGAGGCTGGAGTGGGGCTTTGTGAGGAGGAGAGCTGGGCTGGTGTTTGAAAGAATCATGGTTACGTGGAGATAGAGACCTCATGGCCATGCTCAGCCATGAGGCTTGTTAGCCCTGAGAAGAGCCACCATAGAGAACCACTCTGGAGTGGAGAGACTGCAGTACATACAATATAATCACTAACACAGTCTTGGAGCAAGACACCCCACACCACACCTTCTTGACAGCGCTGTGTGCTTTTTTCATTTCTCCTCTCTCTTTATTTGCTCATAAAAGGAAGCAGTCATCCCACTGAAATTTTACCAGCAGAAATCAATTAAAGGATGGTTGGTGTTGAAAAGAAACACACTTCGCTTCAGTGAGGCTTCAAGGCAACCATTGATGAGAGCATTCAAAAGAGCATGCCACATTTTGTTATAAAGAGTACTTGCTTTCCATGACCTAAATATAGTGAAATAGAGCAGGTGTAGGATTACAGGTGTAGAATCTTAATTTACTCACCCTGTTGTTGCAAGAAATGTCCTGAAATGCACTCACTAAAAATGTATCAGTCACAGAGAACCCTACATCACATAGAACCCTACGTCACAGAGAACCCTACGTCACATAGAACCCTACGTCACAGAGAACCCTACGTCACAGAGCACTGACAAATCACATGCATGCAATCGTTACATCGTAGCGCAGCAGGAGAGAGTGGCTTCCTCACTGTAGCAAATTCGGGGATCGATTTATAGCCATTCATCTAAAATCATTTATAGAGTTTAAACAAAAACACACTTTCTGTTTGTCATAGATGGAGAAGATTAATATGAGATGAAAGGCAAGTTCCTAACGAGTTCAGGAAGCCAAGCTAAACATACACATATGTATTTTACAGTTATAAAGAAGGTGAAATCTTATAGTTAGTCGTTTTATAATTTAATTATACTATATTTAGAATGCATATAAGTCATTTCAGTTTTGTTGAATAGGAAATACATCATATACAATATTTCATATTTTTATCATATTTGTACTGTGTACTTGAGCTTGTGTCCTCAAAAGTGACTACAGATCAGTCATTTATAACTATTTTTAACACAAAGTTGAGATGTTAACCTTTGTTGGAGTATGCAACATTACTTGTTATTGTTTATGGCCCTCTCATGATACATCATTACTTTTGAGTTTGAGTCTCATATTTCAGATGGAATTGGAACTGAGTAGATAGCCCATAGCATTAAAAAACTTACAATTGAAAGTCTGATGGCACCTGTACCCATATCGCCTACACTTTAAAAAACATGACTTGTTTTTATGGTAACTTACTGGCAGACAGTTACCTGTAAGTTACTGTTAAAAAAAGTACAGTATGTTACCGTATATTCCAAATAAATGTTGTTTAACAGTACAATACTGTAAAGAAGTTATTTCTACTAGATGAAAAGGCTAAATTAGTATAAAATCCTGGCAGTTAAACAGTATTTGTGATATTCATTCCTTGTCATCTGTGTGTTAATGTAAATAAATGTTTGGTAAAATAATGTGGCAATATAAAGGTGGTCTATGTGTGTAAACTGTATAATGATCAACTAATGTTATGAAGACAAAGTACCTCTCTCATCTTCTTGACAACAGTCAGAGAAAATAGACTTTCTGTCCATCACATAAATTATTATAACATAGAGGAGAGGGAATCTAGGACACTCATTAAACATGAGAAAACCATGCATCTTCTGCTTCTGTCCATGGCCATCACACACACACACCCACACCCACACACACACACACACACACACAGAAATATACAGACATGCACACACAGACACTATTTACCTGCCCCACTCCGAACAAAGTATGTGTGTTTGTGTGTGTACGTGTGGTGTTTGTGTGTGTGTGTGTGTGTGTGTGTGTACGTGTGGTGTTTGTGTTTGTGTGTGTGACGATCCGTGCGTGCGTACGTGTGTTTGTGCTTCAGAGGAGTAACTCATAAATAAATATCAGGAGAATTCATTGATATAGACCTGAGATGCACAAAGAGTTGCCAAGCAAGCTGTTATGATGGTATTTTTGGACTATATTCTCCTTCCTGGGCTTACACACAGTGGGATTTCTGACTGATTGCCCAACTGAATAATGCACAACATAGGCTCCATCCCAAATGACACCCTATTCCTTTTATAGGGCACCAAACCTCATAGGGCTCAAGTCAAAGTTTTGCACTATATAGGGAATAGGGTGCCATTTGGTACGCAGACCATGTTCTCATCCAGAGAGGACCCAGGAGGCTTTGAGATGCAAAACGACAGCTGGATGACAAAGAACATGAAATCAGACGTTTTCCCACAAAATAATTTCCTTGTTGGACTCCACGACATCGTGGATAAGTGGTCTCTCTGTGTGGGTGATGGTAATGTAAAGGTGGTCTAAGTGGTCTCTGTGTGGGTGATGGTAAAGTAAAGGTGGTCTAAGTGGTCTCTGTGTGGGTGATGGTAAAGTAAATGTGGTCTAAGTGGTCTCTGTGTGGGTGATGGTAAAGTAAATGTGGTCTAAGTGGTCTCAGTGTGGGTGATGGTAAAGAAAAGGTGGTCTAAGTGGTCTCAGTGTGGGTGATGGTAAAGAAAAGGTGGTCTAAGTGGTCTCTCTGTGTGGGTGATGGTAAAGAAAAGGTGGTCTAAGTGGTCTCAGTGTGGGTGATGGTAAAGAAAAGGTGGTCTAAGTGGTCTCTCTGTGTGGGTGATGGTAAAGAAAAGGTGGTTTAAGTGGTCTCTCTGTGTGGGTGATGGTAAAGAAAAGGTGGTCAACCCTGACCACCTAGTCCTAAGAGATACAGGGATACATGAGTGTATAATAGAGATACATGAGGGTATAATAGGGATACATGAGTGGATAATAGAGATGCATGACTATAATAGAGATACATGAGTGGATAATATAGATGCATGAGTATAATAGAGATACATGAGGGTATAATAGAGATACATGAGTATAATAGAGATACATGAGTGTATAATAGAGATACATGAGTGTATAATAGAGATACATGAGGGTATAATAGAGATACATGAGTGGATAATAGAGATGCATGAGTATAATAGAGATACATGAGGGTATAATAGAGATACATGAGTGTATAATAGAGATGCATGAGTATAATAGAGATACATGAGTGTATAATAGAGATACATGAGTGTATAATAGAGATACATGAGTGTATAATAGGGATACATGAGGGTATAATAGAGATACATGAGTGGATAATAGAGATGCATGAGTATAATAGAGATACATGAGGGTATAATAGAGATACATGAGTGTATAATAGAGATACGTGAGGGTATAATAGGGATACATGAGTGTATAATAGAGACACATGCGGGTATAATAGAGATACATGAGTGTATAATAGAGATGCATGAGTTTATAATAGAGATACATGAGTGTATAATAGAGATGCATGAGTATAATAGAGATACATGAGTGTATAATAGAGATACATGAGGGTATAATAGAGATACATGAGGGTATAATAGAGATACATGGGGGTATAATAGGAATACATGAGTGTATAATAGAGATAATGAGTGTATAATAGAGATACTGAGTGTATAATAGAGATGCATGAGTTTATAATAGAGATACATGAGTGTATAATAGAGATGCATGAGTATAATAGAGATACATGAGTGTATAATAGAGATACATGAGGGTATAATAGAGATACATGAGGGTATAATAGAGATACATGGGGGTATAATAGGAATACATGAGTGTATAATAGAGATAATGAGTGTATAATAGAGATACTGAGTGTATAATAGAGATACATGAGTGTATAATAGAGATACATGAGTGTATAATAGAGATACATGAGGGTATAATAGAGATACATGATGGTCGGTATAATAGGGATACATGAGGGTATAATAGAGATACATGAGTGTATACTAGAGATACATGGGGGTATAATAGAGATACATGAGTGTATAATAGGGATACATGAGTGTATAATAGAGATACATGAGGGTATAACATATATACATGAGTGTATAATAGGGATACATGAGTGTATAATAGGGTTACATGAGGGTATAATAGGGTTACATGAGGGTATAATAGGGTTACATGAGTGTATAATAGAGATACGTGAGGGTATAATAGGGATACATGAGGGTATAATAGGGTTACATGAGTGTATAATAGAGATATGTGAGGGTATAATAGGGATACATGAGGGTATAATAGGGTTACATGAGTGTATAATAGAGATACATGAGTGTATAATAGAGATACATGAGGGTATAATAGGGATACATGAGGGTATAATAGGGATACATGAGGGTATAATAGAGATACATGAGGGTATAATAGAGATGTATGAGTGTATAATAGAGATATGTGAGGGTATAATAGGGATACATGAGGGTATAATAGGGTTACATGAGTGTATAATAGAGATACATGAGTGTATAATAGAGATACATGAGGGTATAATAGGGATACATGAGGGTATAATATAGATATATGAGGGTATAATAGAGATACATGAGGGTATAATAGAGATACATGAGTGTATAATAGAGATACATGAGGGTATAATAGAGATACATGAGTTTATAATAGAGATACATGAGTGTATAATAGAGATACATGAGTGTATAATAGAGAAACATGAGTGTATAATAGAGATACATGAGTGTATAATAGAGATACATGAGGGTATAATATGGATACATGAGTGTATAATAGAGAAACATGAGTGTATAATAGAGATACATGAGTGTATAATAGAGATACATGAGGGTATAATAGGGATACATGAGGGTATAATAGAGATATATGAGGGTATAATAGAGATACATGAGGGTATAATAGAGATACATGAGTGTATAATAGAGATACATGAGGGTATAATAGAGATACATGAGTTTATAATAGAGATACATGAGTGTATAATAGAGATACATGAGTGTATAATAGAGAAACATGAGTGTATAATAGAGATACATGAGTGTATAATAGAGATACATGAGGGTATAATAGGGATACATGAGGGTATAATAGGGATACATGAGGGTATAATAGAGATACATGAGGGTATAATAGAGATATATGAGTGTATAATAGGGATACATGAGTGTATAATAGGGATACATGAGGGTATAATAGAGATACATGAGTGGATAATAGAGATGCATGAGTATAATAGAGATACATGAGGGTATAATAGAGATACATGAGTGTATAATAGAGATACGTGAGGGTATAATAGGGATACATGAGGGTATAATAGAGATACATGAGTGTATAATAGAGATACATGGGGGTATAATAGGGATACATGAGTGTATAATAGAGATACATGAGTGTATAATAGAGATACATGAGTGTATAATAGGGATACATGAGTGTATAATAGGGATACATGAGGGTATAATAGAGATACATGAGTGTATAATAGAGATACACGAGTGTATAATAGAGATACATGGGGGTATAATAGAGATATATGAGTGTATAATAGGGATACATGAGGGTATAATAGGTATACATGAGTGTATAATAGGGTTACATGAGTGTATAATAGGGATACATGAGTGTATAATATAGATACATTAGTGTATAATAGGGATACATGAGTGTATAATAGGGTTACATGAGTGTATAATAGGGATACATGAGTGTATAATATAGATACATGAGTGTATAATAGGGATACATGAGTGTATAATAGGGTTACATGAGGGTATAATAGGGATACATGAGTGTATACTAGAGATACATGAGTGTATAATAGAGATACATGAGGGTATAATAGAGATACACGAGGGTATAATAGAGATACATGAGTGTATAATAGAGATACATGAGTGTATAATAGAGATACATGAGTGTATAATAGAGATACATGAGTGTATAATAGAGATACATGAGGGTATAATAGAGATACATGAGGGTATAATAGAGATACATGAGTGTATAATAGAGATACATGAGTGTATAATAGAGATACATGAGTGTATAATAGAGATACATGAGTGTATAATAGAGATACATGAGGGTATAATAGAGATACATGAGGGTATAATAGAGATACATGAGGGTATAATAGAGATACATGAGTTTATAATAGAGATACATGAGTGTATAATAGAGATACATGAGTGTATAATAGAGAAACATGAGTGTATAATAGAGATACATGAGTGTATAATAGAGATACATGAGGGTATAATAGAGATACATGAGGGTATAATAGAGATACATGAGTGTATAATAGAGGTACATGATGGTATAATAGAGTTACATGAGTGGATAATAGGGATACATGAGGGTATAATAGAGATACATGAGTGTATAATAGAGATACATGAGTGTATAATAGAGATACATGAGTGTATAATAGAGATACATGAGTGTATAATAGAGATACATGAGTGTATAATAGGGATACATGAGGGTATAATAGAGATACATGAGGGTATAATAGAGATACATGAGTGTATAATAGAGATACATGAGGGTATAATAGGGATACATGAGGTTATAATATAGATATATGAGGTTATAATAGAGATACATGAGGGTATAATAGAGATACACGAGTGTATAATAGAGATACATGAGTTTATAATAGAGATACATGAGTGTATAATAGGGATACATGAGTGTATAAAGTACAGTTGTTTGATGTAAGTCTAAAGGTTAACAAAAAAAGGTTTCTTCCTAAAACCTTCCTGCCATTACCAACCAAAGCTAAGGACCTCTGGGTAAAACTCCTAGCTTGACATGAATCCAAACATGACTTCTTAAATAGGCCCTAAGAATGCACTTGAATACTGACAGGCAAAACATTTTGGGACTGTATCAATAGTGGACTAGTGAGAAAATACCAAAATATTAATATTTGAGTGGGTTTCCTTCTTAAACAGGCATTAAAAATTATCAGCAACATTTAAAATAATTTACAGAGTTTGGTTCAATATATTCAATGTTTTTTTAACCACAAACGCAAAAGATTATACGTGACCATTTCCTTACAACCTTCTACACTGTAAGTTACAAGCCGCTAGCGACCCCAAAAAATTAAATTGAGTTTATTACCCATATAAGGCACAAAGAAGGAAAAACAAGAAAGCAAGAAAAAGGCAAGAAGAAGGGAAGTAAAAGAAGGAAATTAGAAAAGAAAGGCAAGAAGAAGGGAAGTAAAAGAAGGAAATTAGAAAAGAAAGGCAAGAAGCAGGGAAGTAAAAGAAGGAAATTAGAAAAGAAAGGCAAGAAGCAGGGAAGTAAAAGAAGGAAATTAGAAAAGAAAGGCAAGAAGAAGGGAAGTAAAAGAAGGAAATTAGAAAAGAAAGGCAAGAAGAAGGGAAGTAAAAGAAGGAAATTAGAAAAGAAAGGCAAGAAGCAGGGAAGTAAAAGAAGGAAATTAGAAAAGAAAGGCAAGAAGAAGGGAAGTAAAAGAAGGAAATTAGAAAAGAAAGGCAAGAAGAAGGGAAGTAAAAGAAGGAAATTAGAAAAGAAAGGCAAGAAGGGAAGTAAAAGAAGGAAATTAGAAAAGAAAGGCAAGAAGAAGGGAAGTAAAAGAAGGAAATTAGAAAAGAAAGGCAAGAAGAAGGGAAGTAAAAGAAGGAAATTAGAAAAGAAAGGCAAGAAGGGAAGTAAAAGAAGGAAATTAGAAAAGAAAGGCAAGAAGGGAAGTAAAAGAAGGAAATTAGAAAAGAAAGGCAAGAAGAAGGGAAGTAAAAGAAGGAAATTAGAAAAGAAAGGCAAGAAGAAGGGAAGTAAAAGAAGGAAATTAGAAAAGAAAGGCAAGAAGGGAAGTAAAAGAAGGAAATTAGAAAAGAAAGGCAAGAAGGGAAGTAAAAGAAGGAAATTAGAAAAGAAAGGCAAGAAGAAGGGAAGTAAAAGAAGGAAATTAGAAAAGAAAGGCAAGAAGGGAAGTAAAAGAAGGAAATTAGAAAAGAAAGGCAAGAAGGGAAGTAAAAGAAGGAAATTAGAAAAGAAAGGCAAGAAGAAGGGAAGTAAAATAAGGAAATTAGAAAAGAAAGGCAAGAAGAAGGGAAGTAAAAGAAGGAAATTAGAAAAGAAAGGCAAGAAGCAGGGAAGTAAAAGAAGGAAATTAGAAAAGAAAGGCAAGAAGAAGGGAAGTAAAAGAAGGAAATTAGAAAAGAAAGGCAAGAAGGGAAGTAAAAGAAGGAAATTAGAAAAGAAAGGCAAGAAGAAGGGAAGTAAAAGAAGGAAATTAGAAAAGAAAGGCAAGAAGAAGGGAAGTAAAAGAAGGAAATTAGAAAAGAAAGGCAAGAAGAAGGGAAGTAAGGACTTTGAAAGTCTGAATCAAAGAGCTTTATAGTACTACTCTGCAAGGAGATTACGTACCGTAACAACAAAGGAGATTAATTCAGCTTTTTATATCTGAATGCTACTCTACACACACACACAAATACATATGTGCACTACTGTACTCTCTACTCCACTGTCGGATCAAAGGGAATGTCCTGTACCCAGGTCTATATGGCTGTGTAATTAAATATGTAGGTGCACTGAATAGCACACACACACACACACACACACACACACACACACACACACACACACACACACACACACACACACACACACACACACACACACACACACACACACACACACACACACACACACACACACACACCTGTGTGCAATATGCAAACCTATACAGACATGACAGTGGAAAATATTATTCCAAATGAATATTCCATTTCTTACAATTCAGTTATGCATTAGGGGGCGCTATTAACATTTTTGGATGAAAAACGTTCCCGTTTTAAACAAGATATTTTGTCACGAAAAAATGCTTGACTATGCATATAATTGACAGCTTTGGAAAGAAAACACTCTGACGCTTCCAAATCTGCAAAGATATTATCTGTGAGTGCCACAGAATTGAAAGTTGAAACCAAGATGAAATTTCAAACAGGAAATGCCCCAGATTTTGGAGGCGCTTTGTTCCAATGTCTCCTTATATGGCTGTGAATACGCAAGGAATGGGCCTACACTTTCTGTCGTTTTCCCAAGGTGTCTGCAGCATTGTGACGTATTTGTAGGCATATCATTGGAAGATTGACCATAAGAGTCTACATTTACCAGGTGTCCGCTTGGTGTCTCCCGTCGAAATTATTGCGTAATCTCCAGCTGCATGCATTTTCCCATGTGGTTTAGAGGAGAAACCAAACTGCCACGAATGACTTATCATCGAATAGATATGTGAAAAACACCTTGAGGTTTGATTCTAAACAACGTTTGCCATGTTTCTGTCGATATTATAGAGTTAATTTGGAAAAAAGTTTGGCGTTTTGATGACTGAATTTTCTGTTTTTTTTCTCAGCCAAACGTGATGAACAAAACGGAGCGATTTCTCCGACACAAATAATCTTTTTGGAAAAACTGAACATTTGCTATCTAACTGAGAGTCTCCTCATTGAAAACATCCAAAGTTCTTCAAAGGTAAATGATTTTATTTGAATGCTTTTCTTGTTTTTGTGAAAATGTTGCCTGCTGAATGCTAGGCTTAATGCTATGCTAGCTATCAATACTCTTACACAAATGCTTGTTTTGCTATGGTTGAAAAGCATATTTTGAAAATCTAAGATGACAGTGTTGTTAACAAAAGGCTAAGCTTATATTTATTTAATTTCATTTGCGATTTTCATGAATAGTTAACGTTGCGTTATGCTAATGAGCTTGAGGCTGTACTTAAGATCCCGGATATGGGATTGCTCGTCACAACAGGTTAATAAATATTTAAACATGGAAAAAATAATACTAATCCATAAACAATATAAATGCTTCCTTTGAATCAGCAAGTTTAGCTGAGAATGAGTGATTTGTTTGATATAATTTATCAGATGACAAGGCTGGTGGTATAATCTAAGCAAGTCTATCTACTATGGGAAATAAATAGCAGAGGATGATTTTTGTATGGGTGGCCCCAGTAGAAACCGCAAAACCCTTGGTAATGCAAGCGCCATGCTCTACCAACTGAGTAGCCTCTCTCGAGTTCCGAACAGCCGGATGTTCCGGTTTTCAGGGAAATGGAAAGAGAGCCTGAAAACCGGGACTTCCACTTTTGGATGTTAACAAGGTGACACTCCATCTTATCTACTCCTCCACATTTACTGGATTGGATGAACAATGCAGGTGAGAACCTCCCCCAACCATTTTATTTTCATCAAGACCAGTATGTAGGGGATCTAGTTTCAGACCAGTATGTAGGGGGATCTAGTTTCAGACCAGTATGTAAGGGATCTAGTTTCAGATCAGTATGTAAGGGATCTAGTTTCAGATCAGTATGTAAGGGATCTAGTTTCAGACCAGTATGTAGGGGATCTAGTTTCAGATCAGTATGTAAGGGATCTAGTTTCAGACCAGTATGTAGGGATCTAGTTTCAGACCAGTATGTAGGGGGTCTAGTTTCAGACCAGTATGTAGGGGATCTAGTTTCAGATCAGTATGTAGGGATCTAGTTTCAGACCAGTATGTAGGGGGTCTAGTTTCAGACCCATATGTAGGGGATCTAGTTTCAGACCAGTATGTAGGGGATCTAGTTTCAGATCAGTATGTAAGGGATCTAGTTTCAGGCCAGTATGTAGGGGATCTAGTTTCAGACCAGTATGTAGGGATCTAGTTTCAGACCAGTATGTAGGGGTCTAGTTTCAGACCAGTATGTAGGGGATCTCGTTTCAGGCCAGTATGTAGGGGATCTAGTTTCAGACCAGTATGTAGGGGATCTAGTTTCAGACCAGTATGTAGGGGATCTAGTTTCAGACCAGTATGTAGGGGATCTAGTTTCAGGCCAGTATGTAGGGGATCTAGTTTCAGACCAGTATGTAGGGGTCTAGTTTCAGACCAGTATGTAGGGGATCTAGTTTCAGATCAGTATGTAAGGGATCTAGTTTCAGACCAGTATGTAGGGATCTAGTTTCAGACCAGTATGTAGGGGGTCTAGTTTCAGACCAGTATGTAGGGGATCTAGTTTCAGACCAGTATGTAGGGATCTAGTTTCAGATCAGTATGTAGGGGGTCTAGTTTCAGACCCGTATGTAGGGGATCTAGTTTCAGACCAGTATGTAAGGGATCTAGTTTCAGATCAGTATGTAAGGGATCTAGTTTCAGACCAGTATGTAGGGGTCTAGTTTCAGACCAGTATGTAGGGGATCTAGTTTTAGATCAGTATGTAAGGGATCTAGTTTCAGACCAGTATGTAGGGATCTAGTTTCAGACCAGTATGTAGGGGATCTAGTTTCAGATCAGTATGTAGGGATCTAGTTTCAGATCAGTATGTAGGGGGTCTAGTTTCAGACCCGTATGTAGGGGATCTAGTTTCAGACCAGTATGTAAGGGATCTAGTTTCAGATCAGTATGTAAGGGATCTAGTTTCAGATCAGTATGTAAGGGATCTAGTTTCAGACTAGTATGTAGGGGATCTAGTTTCAGATCAGTATGTAAGGGATCTAGTTTCAGACCAGTATGTAGGGATCTAGTTTCAGACCAGTATGTAGGGGGTCTAGTTTCAGACCAGTATGTAGGGATCTAGTTTCAGACCAGTATGTAGGGGATCTAGTTTCAGACCAGTATGTAGGGATCTAGTTCCAGACCAGTATGTAGGGGATGTATGGTAGTTAGTTTTACGCCTGCTACATTAGGTTACCAGGTGCGGTGTGTGTGTTCTTCAACAGTAAAAGTTGCAGACCTACTCTCATAAGTTACAATTCTTGCACCAGTGGAGAGTGGCTTATGTACATCTGAGCCACCCGCTCAACTTGTCAAGGATATTTCACCTTTAACACAAACAATGTTTTACTTTGTAGCTTGGACGCTCAGACAGACAGTTATGCTGAGAGAGAGAGAGAGAGAGAGAGAGAGAGAGAGAGAGAGAGAGAGAGAGAGTGTGTGTGTGTGTGTTTGTGTGTGTGTGTGTGTGTGTGTAACTCTGAGCTGTGTGTTGTGCCAAGGATGCCATAGCTATGCACACGGTAGCAGTTAAGCCTCCCGGCTCCGGCCTAACACCTGCCGGCACTGACCCGATGCTCACACAGAAAACTGCCATAAATCGAGCTAGTCACACCGGACAGATATGTGACCAACTCCATCTCCGGCACAGTGACAGGCTCCATCTCCGGCACAGTGACAGGCTCCATCTCCGGCACAGTGACAGGCTCCATCTCCGGCACGGTGACAGGCTCCATCTCCGGCACAGTGACAGGCTCCATCTCCGGCACAGTGACAGGCTCCATCTCCGGCACAGTGACAGGCTCCATCTCCGGCACAGTGACAGGCTCCATCTCCGGCACAGTGACAGGCTCCATCTCCGGCACTGTGACATCTCCCGGCACAGTGACAGGCTCCATCACAGTGACAGGCTCCATCTCCGGCACGGTGACAGGCTCCATCTCCGGCACGGTGACAGGCTCCATCTCCGGCACGGTGACAGGCTCCATCTCCGGCACAGTGACAGGCTCCATCTCCGGCACAGTGACAGGCTCCATCTCCGGCACGACAGGCTGACACAGGCTCCATCTCCGGCACAGTGACAGGCTCCATCTCCGGCACAGTGACACAGTGACAGGCTCCATCTCCGGCACAGTGACAGGCTCCATCTCCGGCACAGTGACAGGCTCCATCTTCGGCACTGTGACAGGCTCCACTCCGGTGACAGGCTCCATCTCCGGCACAGTGACAGGCTCCATCTCCGGCACAGTGACAGGCTGACAGTGCTCCATCTCCGGCACGGTGACAGGCTCCATCTCCGGCACGGTGACAGGCTCCATCTCCGGCACGGTGACAGGCTCCATCTCCGGCACAGTGACAGGCTCCATCTCGGCACAGTGACAGGCTCCATCTCCGGCACTCCATCTCCGGCACAGTGACAGGCTCCATCTCCGGCACAGTGACAGGCTCCATCTCCGGCACAGTGACAGGCTCCATCTCCGGCACGGTGACAGGCTCCATCTCCGGCACAGTGACAGGCTCCATCTCCGGCACGGTGACAGGCTCCATCTCCGGCTCCATCTCCGGCACGGTGACAGGCTCCATCTCCGGCACAGTGACAGGCTCCATCTCCATCAGGCCGGCACAGTGACAGGCTCCATCTTCGCATCTCCGGCACGGTGACAGGCTCCATCTCCGGCACAGTGACAGGCTCTCATCTCCATCTCCGGCACGGTGACAGGCTCCATCTCCGGCACAGTGACAGGCTCCATCTCCGGCACTGTGACGGTGAGGCTCCATCTCCGGCACGGTGACAGGCTCCATCTCCGGCACAGTGACAGGCTCCATCTCCGGCACGGTGACAGGCTCCATCTCCGGCACAGTGACAGGCTCCATCTCCGGCACGGTGACAGGCTCCATCTCCGGCACAGTGACAGGCTCCATCTCCGGCACGGTGACAGGCTCCATCTCCGGCACAGTGACAGGCTCCATCTCCGGCACGGTGACAGGCTCCATCTCCGGCACAGTGACAGGCTCCATCTCCAGAACTGTGACAGGCTCCATCTCCGGCACGGTGACAGGCTCCATCTCCGGCACGGTGACAGGCTCCATCTCCGGAACTGTGACAGGCTCCATCTCCGGCACTGTGACAGGCTCCATCTCCGGCACGGTGACAGGCTCCATCTCCGGCACGGTGACAGGCTCCATCTCCGGCACAGTGACAGGCTCCATCTCCGGCACTGTGACAGGCTCCATCTCCGGCACGGTGACAGGCTCCATCTCCGGCACAGTGACAGGCTCCATCTCCGGCACGGTGACAGGCTCCATCTCCGGCACAGTGACAGGCTCCATCTCCGGCACGGTGACAGGCTCCATCTCCGGCACAGTGACAGGCTCCATCTCCGGCACGGTGACAGGCTCCATCTCCGGCACGGTGACAGGCTCCATCTCCGGCACAGTGACAGGCTCCATCTCCGGCACAGTGACAGGCTCCATCTCCGGCACGGTGACAGGCTCCATCTCCGGCACAGTGACAGGCTCCATCTCCGGCACGGTGACAGGCTCCATCTCCGGCACAGTGACAGGCTCCATCTCCGGCACAGTGATCGGATCCATCTCAGGCACCGTGTGCTGAAGCCCCAAATAAGTACTGGAACGAGGCAGTACCTACGCCATTAATAATGAACCAATGAGGAGAGGAGGAATTGTTGAGGTCAAACGTTGCCTGGTTGGAACATCCACATGTGCAGAATAGTAACACTCGCACCTCTTGACACACATGCGTGACTCCCCACCAGACACTTGAATAATATGGGAAAAAAAACAGAATGGTAATGAAGAGAGAGTGATAGATATCTGAGCCGCCATCAGGCCTTGGGGTAAACCAAACTACACTACATACCGTTTCCATCATTTCACAGGTAACCGATAAAGCAAACAGGCAGGTAGAATCAAGTTTGGTAACAAACACACAACTCAATGGGAAACTGGGGAATTCTGCTGATAGCTTTTCCCATGTCAGTGTGGTCAATAATATCAGGCTGAACATATCAAAGTGTGTGTGTCTGTGCGTGTGTGTGTGTGTGTGTGTGTGTGTGTGTGTGTGTGTGTGTGTGTGTGTGTGTGTGTGTGTGTGTGTGTGTGTGTGTGTGTGTGTGTGTGTGTGTGTGTGTGCGTGTGTGTGTGTGTGTGTCAAATCAAATCAAATTTTATTTGTCACATACACATGGTTAGCAGATGTTAATGTGAGTGTAGCGAAATGCTTGTGCTTCTATGCAGTAATAACCAACAAGTAATCTAACTAACAATTCCAAAACTACTATCTTATACACAGTGTAAGGGGATAAAGAATATGTACATAAGGATATATGAATGAGTGATGGTTCAGAGCAGCATAGGCAAGATACAGTAGATGGTATCGAGTACAGTATATACATATGAGATGAGTATGTAAACAAAGTGGCATAGTTAAAGTGGCTTGTGATACATGTATTACATAAGGATGCAGTCGATGATATAGAGTACAGTATATACGTATGCATATGAGATGAATAATGTAGGGTAAGTAATAAGGTAGCATTGTTTAAAGTGGCTAGTGATATATTTACATCATTTCCCATCAATTCCCATTATTAAAGTGGTCCCAGCTTTGATGCACCTGTACTGACCACGCCTTCTGGATGAATGCGGGGTGAACAGGCAGTGGCTCGGGTGGTTGATGTCCTTGATGATCTTTATGGCCTTCCTGTAACATCGGGTGGTGTTGGTGTACTGGAAGGCAGGTAGTTTGCCCCCGGTGATGCGTTGTGCAGACCTCACTACCCTCTGGAGAGCCTTACGGTTGAGGGCGGAGCAGTTGCCGTACCAGGCGGTGATACAGCCCGCCAGGATGCTCTCGATTGTGCATCTGTAGAAGTTTGTGAGTGCTTTTGGTGACAAGCCGAATTTCTTCAGCCTCCTGAGGTTGAAGAGGTGCTGCTGCGCCTTCTTCACGATGCTGTCTGTGTGAGTGGACCAATTCAATTTGTCTGTGATGTGTATGCCGAGGAACTTAAAACTTGCTACCCTCTCCACTACTGTTCCATCGATGTGGATAGGGGGGTGTTCCCTCTGCTGTTTCCTGAAGTCCCTTATCATCTCCTTTGTTTTGTTGACGTTGAGTGTGAGGTTATTTTCCTGACACCACACTCCGAGGGCCCTCACCTCCTCCCTGTAGGCCGTCTAGTCGTTGTTGGTAATCAAGCCTACCACTGTTGTGTCGTCCGCAAACTTGATGATTGAGTTGGAGGCGTGCGTGGCCACGCAGTCATGGGTGAACAGGGAGTACAGGAGAGGGCTCAGAACACACCCTTGTGGGGCCCCAGTGTTGAGGATCAGCGGGGAGGAGATGTTGTTGCCTACCCTCACCACCTGGGGGCGGCCCGTCAGGAAGTTCAGTACTCAGTTGCACAGGGCGGTGTCGAGACCCAGGGTCTCGAGCTTGATGACAAGCTTGGAGGGTACTATGGTGTTGAATGCCGAGCTGTAGTCGATGAACAGCATTCTCACATAGGTATTCCTATTGTCCAGATGGGTTAGGGCAGTGTGCAGTGTGGTTGAGATTGCATCGTCTGTGGACCTATTTGGGCGGTAAGCAAATTGGAATGGGTCTAGGGTGTCAGGTAGGGTGGAGGTGATATGGTCCTTGACTAGTCTCTCAAAGCACTTCATGATGACGGAAGTGAGTGCTACGGGGCGGTAGTCGTTCAGCTCAGTTACCTTAGCTTTCTTGGGAACAGGAACAATGGTGGCCCTCTTGAAGCATGTGGGAACAGCAGACTGGTATAGGGATTGATTGAATATGTCCGTAAACACACCGGCCAGCTGGTCTGCGCATGCTCTGAGGGCGCGGCTGGGGATGCCGTCTGGGCATGCAGCCT